>NW_027507718.1:540548918-540814579 GCF_037356315.1 Lithobates pipiens
GTGTATAAGAATTGGTTTTGTGTGATCACGGACAGATGTACGCAAATGATATGGTACAAGATGTGCGCAGGTGATCGCGGACATATGTGTGCAGATAATCATTGGGACAAGTGATTTTAGTGGGACATATGTGGGGGGACATGTGGTGTTATTATTTGGGGACATTGTGTGGGGACACTAGGTTGGTGATCAGTGAGTAAAAAAAAAGAGCTCACACTCGCTGATCTCCAGCCAGCTGCAGTGATCCACTCCGCTCTCCTCTCCTCACTGACTACTTCCGTGTGAGGAGAGGAGAGCCGATATCCTAGCAACCAGCTTTGTGTTTACATCACATGATGGATGTGATTGGACACGGCTGTCATGTGATCGGGAAGGGCAATCACAGAGCCCCCCCCTGCCGAGCGACGATGCGCCGTGTCCGGGTGACACCAGTGCATCGGGATCGCACCATTGCGCTGGCGATTTTTAATTTTTATTTATTTATTTATTCCCTCCCCCCTTTCCTTCCTTCTGAGGGACGTTCCTGAGCTTTCACTCAGAAGGCAAGAGCGCCCACCCGCCCGTTTATGTATGTTGGCCGGGTGAGAAGGTAGTTAAGAGCTATGGGCGGAAGTGACGTTTTGACGTCATGGAGACGGGAGGGGGGCCATCTCCCCCCCTTCACTCATCTCCATGTCAGCCCAGGGGAGAGACGTGATCGCCTCCACCGAGGGCACCGGATCACGGCAGGAGGATAGGGCGCCCTCTCCCGCCACCAATAAGTGACCTCGTGGTGAATCCGCCACAGAGACCACTTTTTTATCTTGTAGCCGGCCGAACACGGGGATAGCAGGGTTATGGCAGCTAGCTGCTGCCATAACGATATACGTCCCCAAAGTAGGGACGTACATCGGCGGACGGCAAGTGGTTAAAACAATTCTTACTTCTAATTTGTACATCAAAATTATGATATTTTTACCTTTTTTTTTTTTTTTATGACAGAATAATCATTTGGGTCAGTAGACACTAAAGTCATAATTGTATCCATGTCCTGGAATCGAATATATAATTTGAATGACTTGTATGTATTTTTAAATATCACTGAGTAGACGGAGTTCTGTCTGTCGGAAATGTTGGAAATTAACCTTGTACAGACTTCATGAACATTATTTAGATAGATTTCGGGCATATAAACAATTCCTAGAGTCTTGGGTTCCGTTAGATATCTGCATAGATGGTATGATTTTCAATAAACGATTGCCCTATATGTATAATATATATATGTAAAATTTAATAATTCCTATTAGGCACATTATGATATTCATTATAGAATGTCCTTAGATGTAGGTGATGTATTTGGATTCCTACATAGTTTAGGATTTTAAGAAAACAAGTCCGATATCTATTAACGATTTTGTCTCATTTACAATTCTTATGCGGCGTACACTCTGCGATCGGAAATTTCAGCCAGCAAAAGGCCGATGAGAGCTTTTCATCGGAAAATGCGACTGTGTGTGTGTGCGCGCGCTCCGTCGGAATTTAGCTGCCCTGAATTCCCGCCAGCAAAAATTTTGAGAGCATGTTGTCATACGGAAAAACTTTTCTATCTGAAATTCCGATCGTGTGTAATGCAATTCCGTCGCGCAAAAACTCACACATTGCTCAGATTCAACTACGAGACGGAAGCTACTGGCTATTGAACTTCCCTTTTTTCTAGTCCCGTCATACGTGTTGTACGTCACCCGCGTTCTTGGCGGTCGGCATTTGGTGTGACCCGTGTGTATGCAAGACAGCTTGAGCGGAATCCCTGCGGGGGAAAACCATCCAGAGCTTTTTCCGACCAAAATTCCGATTGTGTGTGTGTGTGTGTGTGTGTGTGTGTGTGTGTGTGTGTACGCGGCATTAGATTTCTTTTTGGTTTCTGCTTCGCAATTTGTTTTGGTTATGTAAACTGGGATGGTTGGTTAAAATTGGGAAATGTATGAAGTCAGGGTGACCTTCTTTTTTTAGTTCACCGCTGTGTTGAGGCCTAACCGCTTTGCAACCATATATCCCCATCTTAACCACTAGAGATCCGCGCTACAGCGCGGACCTCCTTTGCCGGGACGACGTCTATTGACGTCGTCCCGTGCACGAGCGGCCTGCGCGCCCCCTGTGATCGGCGAGTCTATAAGACTCGCCTGATCACGGATCGGAGGAAGGGGTCGATCACGACCCCTTACCACGTGATCAGCTGTCAGCCAATGACAGCTGATCATGTGATACAACGGAGCCTGTAATCGGCTATTATTCCACCTCGCGCTGATAGTGCGAGGAGAAAAAAAAAAAAGAGCTGATCATGGCCAGCCCTGACAGTGCCCACCTGCCCCCTGCCAGTGCCACCTTATTAAAAAATAAGTGCCACCCATCAGTGCCCACAGTGCCACCCATCAGTGCCCACAATCTGCCTCAACAACGGTGCTGCACCCCAGTGCCACATATCCGTGCCCATCAGTGTCATCTACCAGTGCCCATCAGTGCCGCCCATCAGTGCCTCTCAGAGCCACCTATCGTTGCCCATCAGTCCCAATCATCAGTGGTACCCATCAGTGCCGCCCATCCGTGCCGCCTTATCTGTTCCCATCCGTGCCGCCTTATCTGTTCCCATCTGTGCCGCCTTATCTGTGCCCATCTGTGCCGCCTTATCTGTGCCCATCTGTGCCGCCTTATCTGTGCCCATCTGTGCCGCCTTATCTGTGCCCATCTGTGCCCATCTGTGCCGCCTTATCTGTGCCCATCTGTGCCGCCTTATCTGTGCCCATCCGTGCCGCCTTATCTGTGCCCATCCGTGCCGCCTTATCTGTGCCCATCCGTGCCGCCTTATCTGTGCCCATCCGTGCCGCCTTATCTGTGCCGCCTTATCTGTGCCCATCTGTGCCGCCTTATCTGTGCCCATCTGTGCCGCCTTATCCCTGCCCATCTGTGCCGCCGCATCCTGTGCCCATCTGTGCCGCCGCATCTGTGCCCATCTGTGCCGCCGCATCTGTGCCCATCTGTGCCGCCGCATCTGTGCCCATCTGTGCCGCCGCATCTGTGCCCATCTGTGCCGCCGCATCTGTGCCGCCTTAGCTGTGCCCATCTGTGCCGCCTTAGCTGTGCCCATCTGTGCCGCCTTAGCTGTGCCCATCTGTGCCGCCTTAGCTGTGCCCATCTGTGCCGCCTTAGCTGTGCCCATCTGTGCCGCCTTAGCTGTGCCCATCTGTGCCCGCCTTATCTGTGCCCATCCGTGCCGCCTTATCTGTGCCCATCCGTGCCGCCTTATCTGTGCCTATCAGTGCCCACCAGTGCAGCCTATCAGTGCCGCCTCATCAGCGCACTTCAATGAAGGAGAAAAATGACCTGTTTGCAAATTTTTATAACAAACTATTAAACATGATTTTTTTTTTTTGCATCTTTTTTGTTTGTTTAGCAAAAAATAAAACTCCGAGCTGTAATTAAATAACACCAAAAGAAAGCTCTATTTGTGGGAAAAAAATGATAGAAATTTCATTTGGGTACAGTGTTGTATGCCCGCGTAATTGTCATTCAAAGTGCAACAGCGCTGAAAGCTGAAAATTGGTCTGGGACTGAGGGGGGTTTAAGTGCCCAGTAAGCGAGTGGTTAAAGTTCTGAGAGAAGGTCATTTCTTCGTCATAATTACAACATAACCCAACGATGGATTTCTTTCCATTACAAATACAGCATTTTGCTGGATGGGAGCTCAAACAATGACCCCTTCCTGCTCCACGATTATTTTCCTATGTATTGAAGGGTCGGTCACCACAATATGAAACCTCCACCCTATATGGGGGGGAGGGGGGGGGCCCATCTGGACGTCGATGGTGTATAAAAATTGACTCAATTGATAAAGATAAAAGAAAATGGAGAGACTCCATATGGTGTAGCTAAAAAACAAAACCCGGAGAGGTATTTCTTTAAAAGGGTGTTCTAGATGGGGCAAGAGGGGGTGTTTTGTGCGATGATATGCCCACCTGTAAGTTAAAGTGTAAAATATGGGATACAGTCGGAAAAAAAAAAAGGGTATTTTGAACCCCACTAAATATAATCCGATATCGTATAAGGATAGACTCCCCAACTTTCAGTTCTTGGAGGTTTTCAGAGGTGGAAAAAAATCCGGAATAACTTTTTTTTTTTTTTTTAGTTCAGCTGTACGAGAACGGCCTACCGGGGGCGGACTGACCTTTGGGCACTTCGGGCATGGCCCCATGACAGCTTCCACTTCAATCTACCCGTCAATCACAGCTAGCTGACGGGTAGATCGGGTCCCGAAGCGCTGCTCCCTGATAAGAGACTGCCGTGTAAAGAGACCTCTTGTGATGAGCGCCTCCCGCTGGCCCCTCCTTCCCTCCCCGTCCACCCCAGGTGCTTGTATTTGTCATCACCTCGGGCGGACGAGGAGAGGCCGGCTGGGAGGAGCGCATCACAAGAGGTCTGTTTACAGCCACTTCCCGAGCTATTCAGCATCTAGGAAGGAAAGTGCAGAAGCTTTTGTCCTGTGTCCAGCATCCTGCTCTGTGCCCCTCTGTGCCCAGCATCCTGCTCTGTTCCCCTCTATGTGCCCAACATCCTGCTCTGTACCCCAAAGCCCTGCTGTGCCCCCAGTAATCCTGATGTCTGCCCCATGCCCTGCTCTGCGCTCCCATACCCTTCTGTCTACCCTTTGCCCTGCTCTGTGACCCCATGCCCTGATGTCTGCCCAATGCCCTGCTGTATGCCAACATGATGTGCCGTGTGATGTGCCCCATGACCTACAGTGTGCCCCATGACGTGCTCTACTGTGTGCCCTTGGGGTATGCCCCATGATGTGTCCTACTGTGTGCCCCATGCCCTACTATGTGCCCAACTGTGTGCCTGATTCCATCCTGTGGGCCTTGTGATGTGACCTGTACCCTGCTATGTGCCATATGATGTGCCCTGCTGTGTGCCCCTCAATGCATCATTCAGTGCCTCATAGTTTGCTCTTCAGTGTGCACCATACTGTGCCCTATATGTGCCACCCTATGGGGGGGGGGGGTGTCTGGTGGTTGATGGTGTATAAAAAATTGAGTCAATCGAACCGGGATAAAGATAAAAGAAAAATTGAGAGACTCCATATGATGTAGGTCAAAAAAATCCCAGAGAGGTATTTATTTAAAATAACAACAGTACATCAAAAATGAATGAGTACAAATGCTGGAGATCACAAGTAAAAAAAAATAAAAAAATAAAAAAAACGTATATAAAAAAGCAATGTGGGGAGCAAGCATATCGATCCTGACGCGTTTCGTCATACATGACTTCAACTGGGGCATTTTATCTTTTATCCTTCATAGGGTTTATAGAACTTTCAATTTTTGTATACCATTGCCCCCCCCCCCCCCCTTTCATTTATTTATTTTTTCTTAATTGTGTCCATTTTGGTTCATGTGATTCCGTTTTGGATCATTTTTGTTTTGTATTATTGTTGTTTGCATATAAAAAATAAGAAGAATCTGATTTAAAAATAAAAAATGGACCCTTCGCTGGAAACACCTCAACCTCATCATTTGTAAGGTGGGGGGGGCACATACTTTGTCCTTTTTTATAGGGATGAGCTGATGCAGCACATTTACTAACGGACGTAAAATAGTTGTGAACCATCTGGGAGGAACCAGTCAGGTTACGGGTAGTTTTCTAATAGGCGCTCCATGGCGAGAATCGGTGGATTCGTAGGCGCTCCATGGCGAGAATCGGTGGATTCGTAGGCGCTCCATGGCGAGAATCGGTGGATTCGTAGGCGCTCCATGGCGAGAATCGGTGGATTCTTAGGCGCTCCATGGCGAGAATCGGTGGATTCTTAGGCGCTCCATGGCGAGAGTTGGTGGATTCTTAGGCGCTCCATGGTGAGAATCGGTGGATTCTTAGGCGCTCCATGGTGAGAATCGGTGGATTCTTAGGCGCTCTATGGCGAGAATCGGTGGATTCTTAGGCGCTCCATGGCGAGAATCGGTGGATTCTTAGGCGCTCCAATGGCGAGAATCGGTGGATTCGTAGGCGCTCCATGGTGAGAATCGGTGGATTCGTAGGCGCTCCATGGTGAGAATCGGTGGATTCTTAGGCGCTCCATGGCGAGAATCGGTGGATTCGTAGGCGCTCCATGGTGAGAATCGGTGGATTCGTAGGCGCTCCATGGCGAGAATCGGTGGATTCTTAGGCGCTCCATGGCGAGAATCGGTGGATTCTTAGGCGCTCCATGGTGAGAATCGGTGGATTCGTAGGCGCTCCATGGCGAGAATCGGTGGATTCGTAGGCGCTCCATGGCGAGAATCGGTGGATTCGTAGGCGCTCCATGGCGAGAATCGGTGGATTCGTAGGCGCTCCAATGGCGAGAATCGGTGGATTTCGTAGGCGCTCCATGGCGAGAATCGGTGGATTCTTAGGCGCTCCATGGCG
The DNA here is from genome assembly GCF_037356315.1 of Lithobates pipiens. NCBI lineage: Eukaryota > Metazoa > Chordata > Amphibia > Anura > Ranidae > Lithobates > Lithobates pipiens. Next base: position 540,555,348 of record NW_027507718.1, read on the forward strand.
AGAATCGGTGGATTCTTAGGCGCTCCATGGTGAGAATCGGTGGATTCGTAGGCGCTCCATGGCGAGAATCGGTGGATTCGTAGGCGCTCCATGGCGAGAATCGGTGGATTCGTAGGCGCTCCATGGTGAGAATCGGTGGATTCTTAGGCGCTCCAATGGCGAGAATCGGTGGATTCGTAGGCGCTCCATGGCGAGAATCGGTGGATTCTTAGGCGCTCCATGGTGAGAATCGGTGGATTCGTAGGCGCTCCATGGCGAGAATCGGTGGATTCGTAGGTGCTCCATGGCGAGAATCGGTGGATTCGTAGGCGCTCCATGGTGAGAATCGGTGGATTCTTAGGCGCTCCATGGCGAGAATCGGTGGATTCTTAGGCGCTCCATGGCGAGAGTCGGTGGATTCTTGGGCGCTCCAATGGCGAGAATCGGTGGATTCTTGGGCGCTCCAATGGCGAGAATCGGTGGATTCTTGGGCGCTCCAATGGCGAGAATCGGTGGATTCTGGGCGCTCCAATGGCGAGAATCGGTGGATTCTTGGGCGCTCCAATGGCGAGAATCGGTGGATTCTTGGGCGCTCCAATGGCGAGAATCGGTGGATTCTTGGGCGCTCCATGGCGAGAATCGGTGGATTCGTAGGCGCTCCATGGCGAGAATCGGTGGATTCGTAGGCGCTCCATGGCGAGAATCGGTGGATTCGTAGGCGCTCCATGGCGAGAATCGGTGGATTCGTAGGCGCTCCATGGCGAGAATCGGTGGATTCGTAGGCGCTCCCATGGCGAGAATCGGTGGATTCTTAGGCGCTCCATGGCGAGAATCGGTGGATTCGTAGGTGCTCCATGGCGAGAATCGGTGGATTATGGTCGGCGGATCGAACTACTGCATGCGAACAGCAGAGGCTGTCAAATTTTTGTATTCTGTACACATCAATGTTCGGGGCTGCCGCCGGTTTACATGTGACCGGTCATCTAGTGACCACATGAAAAGGGAGCGTATGACCGACCCGGGCGCAGATGGTATGTGTCCGGGGACAACGTACCTGCTCAGTTTCTGGCTGCAGCTAATCAGATCGTTTTTGTATTTGGCCATCGCACAGAACGCAGCTGAGTCCAGAGGCGGTGAACACAGAAAATGTTGCACCCATGTGAATGTAGGGGTTGGTTCTGTGTACTGGTGGAAGGTCTGATTCGTGGACAGATATATGGCTGGGAGACACATGATGAAAAGCCAGATAAAAAAAAAAAAAAAAGACTGCCCTGCCCCCCCCCCCCCCGAATCTGTACTTGCCATGAGGAACCCATACTGAAAAGTTTGGAGGACCTCTATGGGGGTTTTTATCTGACTTTTCTTTGTTCCCCACTGTCAGCTCCGACTCAGGATGTCTCTGGGGGGGGGGGTTTTTAGCTGACCTTTCAGTATGGGTTACTCAGACTTCAGAGGACATCTCCTGGATACTTTTTATTGAGCAGATAAAGGGGGGTAACCCATACTGAATGGTCAGATAAAACCTCCCAGAGAAGTCCTCAGAGCTGACAGTGGGGAACACCTAAGGAAAAGTCAGATAAAAACACCCAAAGAAAGACGCCCCCCCCCAGAGATGTCCTCTAGAATCTGAGCTGATGGGGGACAACACATACCGAAACCTGGGATAAAATACCCAAAGAAAGACCCGCCCCCCCAAAGACATCCCCCAGAATCTGAACTGACAATGGGGAACCCATACTGAAAAGTCAGATAAAAAGAAAAAAAAAAAAACCCAGAGATGTCCTCCAGAGTCTGACATCTGATAAAGAAAAGTCAGATAAAATGTTCCCCAGAGTCTAAGCCAGTGATTCTCAACCAGGGTTCTGTGGATCCCTAGGGTTCCTCCAAAGATTGCTAGGGGTTCCTTCAGCATTGGGCCATTTCAGCCTCTCAGATAAGTTCCTACGGACACCATTGATCTTTTTAGCTATCTGTAAGGAGGTAATTCTTCCCAATGGCCACAAGTGTGAGGATCATTCTTCCCAATGACCACAAGTGTGAGGATCATTCTTCCCAATGACCACAAGTGTGAGGATCATTCTTCCCAATGACCACAAGTGTAAGGACCGTTCTTCCCAATGACCACAAGTGTAAGGACTATTCTTCCCAATGACCACAAGTGTGAGGATCATTCTTCCCAATGACCACAAGTGTGAGGATCATTCTTCCCAATGACCACAAGTGTAAGGACCATTCTTCCCAATGACCACAAGTGTGAGGACCATTCTTCCCAATGACCACAAGTTGAGGACCATTCTTCCCAATGACCACAAGTGTAAGGACCATTCTTCCCAATGACCACAAGTGTAAGGACCATCTTCCCAATGACCACAAGTTGTGAGGACCATTCTTCCCAATGACCACAAGTGTGAGGACCATTCTTCCCAATGACCACAAGTGTGAGGACCATTCTTTCCAATGACCACAAGTGTGAGGACCATTCTTCCCAATGACCACAAGTGTAAGGACCATTCTTCCCCAATGACCACAAGTGTAAGGACCATTCTTCCCAATGACCACAAGTGTAAGGACCATTCTTCCCAATGACCACAAGTGTGAGGACCATTCTTCCCAATGACCACAAGTGTGAGGACCATTCTTCCCAATGACCACAAGTGTAAGGACCTTTCTTCCCAATGACCACAAGTGTGAGGACCATTCTTCCCACTGACCACAAGTGTGAGGACCATTCTTCCCACTGACCACAAGTGTAAGGACCATTCTTCCCACTGACCACAAGTGTAAGGACCATTCTTCCCACTGACCACAAGTGTGAGGACCATTCTTCCCACTGACCACAAGTGTGAGGACCATTCTTCCACTGACCACAATTGTGAGGACCATTCTTCCCCAATGACCACAAGTGTGAGGACCATTCTTCCCACTGACCACAAGTGTGAGGACCAATTCTTCCCACTGACACAAGTGTGAGGACCATTCTTCCCACTGACCACAAGTGTGAGGACCATTCTTCCCAATGACCACAAGTGTAAGGACCATTCTTCCCACTGACCATCACACTATTGTATCATGAGTTGTAGATTTCAAATTTTTAGCAGGGGTTCCCCGAGACCGGGAGAACTATTTCAAGGGTTCCTCTGTGTTGAAAAGGTTGAGAAAGGCTGCTCTAGGCAGACAGTGAGGAACATATACAAAAAAAGTCAGATAACCATACCCAGATACGTCCCCCACAATCTGAGCTATCAATAGGGAACACATACTCAAGTCACACCTAGTAAGGTCCCTCAGAGTCTGAGCCAAAAAGTCAGATAAAAACACCCAGGGATGCCCCTTCCAGGATCCCTCTGCTGATGCCCAACAGGAACGTCTTTCATCTCAAAAAAAGACCCCCCTCCAGTAAATTGACTCTGAAACAGCCTCCAGAGTCTGAGTTGATAATGGGGAGCACATACTAAAAAATCGGTCAGATAACACTCCGACATGCCCCAGGGTGTGAGATATCAGGAAGACCATACTGAGTCCGATATAAAAATCCAGAGATGTCCTCCGGAATCTGAGCTGACCATAGGGAACACATATTGAAAAGTTGGATCAAAACAACTAGTAACGTTTTTCTGGATCTAAACAGATTAAGGGAACCCATACTGAAAAGTCAGATAAAAATACTTTGCAAAAAAGCACCAAGGAAAAAAAAAAGTCTGAGATTTTCCAAGCTCTACTCGCTGACCAGCCTGCAACCAACCAGATTAACCTGTCTAACAGTATGCGTTTAAAACAGGGGTTTAGTTGCACAAATTTGCAAAATGCATTCGTAAGCTACAGAGCCCCGCCAAGGCACCCTGGTATCTGTAGTCCTATCTCTAACTTATAATGAGGTTCCACATCGGAAAGCACATGCATTCTGATGAGATAGATGACACTTGGCTACGTTCCCGCACAGTCTGAGGCAAAAATCAGGTAAAAACATCTAGAGATGGCCCCCAGAATCTGAGCTGACAGTGGGGAACCCATACTGAAAATTCAGATAAAACCACCAGAGGCTTCCTCCAGAGTCTAGGCTGAAAATGGGGAAACCCATACTGGAAAGTCAGATAAAACCCACAGAGACGTCCTCCAGAGCCTAGGCTGAAAAGTCAGATAAAACCCCCAGAGACGTCCTCCAGAGCCTAGGCTGAAAGTCAGATAAAACCCCCAGAGACGTCCTCCGGAGTCTAGGCTGAAAAGTCAGATAAAAACCCCCCAGAGACGTCCTCCAGAGCCTAGGCTGAAAAGTCAGATAAAACCCCCAGAGGCTTCCTCCAGAGTCTAGGCTGAAAATGGGGAAACCCATACTGGAAAGTCAGATAAAACCCCCAGAGACGTCCTCCAGAGCCTAGGCTGAAAAGTCAGATAAAACCCCCAGAGACGTCCTCCAGAGCCTAGGCTGAAAAGTCAGATAAAACCCCCAGAGACGTCCTCCAGAGCCTTGGCTGAAAAGTCAGATAAAACCCCCAGAGACGTCCTCCAGAGTCTAGGCTGAAAAGTCAGATAAAACCCCCCAGAGACGTCCTCCAGAGTCTAGGCTGAAAAGTCAGATAAAACCCCCAGAGACGTCCTCCAGAGTCTAGGCTGAAAAGTCAGATAAAACCCCCCAGAGACGTCATCCAGAGTCTAGGCTGAAAAGTCAGATAAAACCCCCAGAGACGTCCTCCAGAGTCTAGGCTGAAAAGTCAGATAAAACCCCCAGAGACGTCCTCCAGAGTCTAGGCTGAAAGTCAGATAAACCCCCAGAGACGTCCTCCAGAGTCTAGGCTGAAAAGTCAGATAAAACCCCCAGAGACGTCCTCCAGAGCCTAGGCTGAAAAGTCAGATAAAACCCCCAGAGACGTCCTCCAGAGTCTAGGCTGAAAAGTCAGATAAAACCCCCAGAGACGTCCTCCAGAGTCTAGGCTGAAAAGTCAGATAAAACCCCCAGAGACGTCCTCCAGAGCCTAGGCTGAAAAGTCAGATAAAACCCCCAGAGACGTCCTCCGGAGTCTAGGCTGAAAAGTCAGATAAAACCCCCCAGAGACGTCCTCCAGAGCCTAGGCTGAAAAGTCAGATAAAACCCCCAGAGGCTTCCTCCAGAGTCTAGGCTGAAAATGGGGAAACCCATACTGGAAAGTCAGATAAAACCCCCAGAGACGTCCTCCAGAGCCTAGGCTGAAAAGTCAGATAAAACCCCCAGAGACGTCCTCCAGAGCCTAGGCTGAAAAGTCAGATAAAACCCCCAGAGACGTCCTCCAGAGCCTTGGCTGAAAAGTCAGATAAAACCCCCAGAGACGTCCTCCAGAGTCTAGGCTGAAAAGTCAGATAAAACCCCCCAGAGACGTCCTCCAGAGTCTAGGCTGAAAAGTCAGATAAAACCCCCCAGAGACGTCCTCCAGAGTCTAGGCTGAAAAGTCAGATAAAACCCCCCAGAGACGTCCTCCAGAGTCTAGGCTGAAAAGTCAGATAAAACCCCCAGAGACGTCCTCCAGAGTCTAGGCTGAAAAGTCAGATAAAACCCCCAGAGACGTCCTCCAGAGTCTAGGCTGAAAAGTCAGATAAAACCCCCAGAGACGTCCTCCAGAGTCTAGGCTGAAAAGTCAGATAAAACCCCCAGAGACGTCCTCCAGAGCCTAGGCTGAAAAGTCAGATAAAACCCCCAGAGACGTCCTCCAGAGTCTAGGCTGAAAAGTCAGATAAAACCCCCAGAGACGTCCTCCAGAGTCTAGGCTGAAAAGTCAGATAAAACCCCCAGAGACGTCCTCCAGAGTCTAGGCTGAAAAGTCAGATAAAACCCCCAGAGAAGTCCTCCAGAGCCTAGGCTGAAAAGTCAGATAAAACCCCCCCAGAGATGTCCTCCGGAGTCTAAGCCAGTGATGTCAAAACTTAGTACCCCAGGTGTTTTGGAACTACATTTTCCATGATGATCAACTACATTGCAGAGTGCCAGAGCATCATGGGAAATGTAGTTCCAAAACATCCGGGCTGCCAAGGTTCACCATCACTGGTCTAAGCTGACACTGAGGAATCCATACTGAAAAGTCAGATAAAACCCCAAGCGATGTCCTCCGGAGTCTAAGCTAACAGTGGGAAACCCATACTGAAAAATCAGATAAAAACCCTCCAGAGTCTACGCTGACAAATGCCAACGGGTTAGCTGGACTTAGATCCTCAGCCTCACCCCCCCCCATCCCTTCTTTTTATCAGTTCCAAATTAATTTTAAATACAGAAGAGTGTTGATTTGTGCGTGAAAAGCAATGCGGCCAGTTTGTGGTCTCCCACGTGGAGACGTTGTAGATGGTGGAGATGATACGAGCGCGTCCTGCACAGAACTCTGTGACCTGTAAGGATTGTCTCGCTGCCTTTGTGTATATATCGCCTTGTGGCCCCCCCCTACGTCTCGTACTTCCTCCCTGTCTGATGCTTCCTGTCTCGGGTCAGTCAGGTCAGTTGGTTCCTGTGCAGAGACCGTCTCTGATACACAAGTCTCTTCCTCCTCGCTGCGCCAATTACAGACAGACTGGACTGTGCGTTCAGAGACCCCTCTCATGTACAGCCCTTTGCAACCTGTTGTGCAGCCCTTGGGGTCCCTGCATATTCTATTCTGTGTTTTAGGGCCTACTCAGGCCAGCGAGGAGAAAATAATATTCTTTAAACCAGCTCAGAGGAGAAGTGTGGGACTGGGGGGGGGGGGGGGGGGCACAAACACACATACTCTCCTCGATGGCTGCGGCATTGGTCCAATAGTGCAGATGTCTCCCTCCAGCTTTAGGATCAGGAACCGAGCGATCATGTGATCGCTCAGCCCTTGGTCTTCTCTGAGCAGAGGACGGGAACTATCGGACACCACTCTCTGCTCCGCCCCTCCAGAACCCTTTGTATACTCGCCATACCCAAACCTCAGCACTGTGATATTGACGATCTACTGATGGTGAAAACACTTCCCCTATAGGACTGCAAACCATATCCTCTGCTCAAACCTCAGCACCGTAATATTGGCGATGTACAGATGGCCAATATAACACCCCACACCCCCCCCCCCCCCCCCCCCCCCCATAGGACTGAAAAATGTAACTGTGAAAATCAGTGTTCCTAAGCAAAGCCCAGGCGGTGGTGGCATGGCGTCCATACTTGTGCCAGCAGAGCCCCCTCTTTCCTGCATGACTGTTTTCCCCTCATCCCAACTCCTCTGTTTGGCGTTGGAGGCCCTTTTTTCAACTGCTCTATAAAAAGCTGTGAATGAGATTGGAAGCCTCCAGCCTGCAGGCAATTACCTCGTGCTAGCTGACCTAATGATCACGATTGGTAACATCTCTGATTTTCTGTCCTCAGTGGGGACTCGAGCTGTAATGTAGGACACTAGCAGCTATTTCCCTCTACAGCTCCGAAATATTGAATATCATTATATAGGGCCAACAATTTAAGTCCTTGCCCTCAAGGAGCTTTTATTTTAAGGTCCCTACCATACATGCATACATACACACACTCATAGTAGGGCCAGTTTACTTACATGCATTTGGAGTTGGCCCTTTTCAACGGCTATATAAAAAGTCGTGATTGAGATTTGAAGATGGGGAATAACTGGTGCGTAAGTGGGGCTCGCTCTGTAGATCGGTTCTTCAGTGTTTGTAGACATCTGTTCCATCTTTTTATACAGGACCTCATAGGACAGGGTCTTCATGACGTACAAGGATCCTCAACCCACCTGGGACACCTCTCCACTCCTGTCCTCCTGATACGTGACATTGACTTCCATAGGGTAGGGTCTTCATGACATAATAGGATCCTTAATACCCCAACTGGGACACCTCTCCTCTTCTGTCCTCCTGATACGTGACATTGACTTCCATAGGGCAGGGTCTTCATGACATAATAGGATCCTTAATACCCCAACTGGGACACCTCTCCTCTTCTGTCCTCCTGATACGTGACATTGACTTCCATAGGGCAGGGTCTTCATGACATAATAGGATCCTTAATACCCCAACTGGGACACCTCTCCTCTTCTGTCCTCCTGATACGTGACATTGACTTCCATAGGGCAGGGTCTTCATGACATAATAGGATCCTTAATACCCCAACTGGGACACCTCTCCTCTTCTGTCCTCCTGATACGTGACATTGACTTCCATAGGGCAGGGTCTTCATGACATAATAGGATCCTTAATACCCCAACTGGGACACCTCTCCTCTTCTGCCCTTCTAACATGTGACTTTGACCTCCACAGAGCAGGGTCTTTTTATACATGACTTCATAGGACAGGGTCTTCATGACGTACGAGGATCCTCAATATCCCACCTGGGACACCTCTCCACTCCTGCCCTGACACATGACATTGACCTCCATAGGGCAGGGTCTTCGTGACGTATGAGGATCCTTAATACCCCAACTGGAACATCTCTCCTCTTCTGTCCTTCTAACACGTGACTTTGATCTCCATAGAGCAGGGTCTTCATGACATATGAGGATCCCCGAAACCTCACCTCAGACACCTCTCCTCCTTCTCTCCTTCAAACAAAAGACTTTGATCTCCATAGGGCAGGCTTTTCATGACATACAAGGATCCTCAATAATCCCATCTGTGACACCTCTCCTCTTCTGTCCTCCTGATACGTGACATTGACTTCCATAGGGCAGGGTCTTCGTGACGTATGAGGATCCTTAATACCCCAACTGGGACACCTCTCCTCTTCTTCTGTCCCTCTAACACGTGACTTTGACCTCCATAGAGCAGGGTCTTCATGACATATGAGGATCCCCGAAACCTCACCTCGGACACCTCTCCTTCAAACAAAAGACTTTGATCTCCATAGGGCAGGGTTTTATGACGTGCAAGGATCCTCAATAATCCCACCTGGGACACCTCTCCTCTTCTGTCCCTCTAACGCATAATGTCTCCTCCACAGATCGGATGTCGTGGTTCTGTGTTTCTCATTGGCCAATCCGTACTCTCTGCGCCACGTCAAGACCATGTGGCTCCCGGAGATCAAACACTTCTGTCCTCGGACCCCTGTGGTGCTGGTCGGATGCCAACTGGACCTTCGATATGCCGACTTGGATGCTGTGAACCGCGCACGTCGCCCCTTGGCTAAGTATGGCACCCCTTCATGTGTGTCCCTGTATTCAAAAAATCTCTGTCTTCCGAACTTCTTCTTACCAAACAGTTGGGCTGATGGTCTGTTTACAGGGCTCCCCTTTAACAAGGCATCAGGGTCAATACAATCCCACAGAAAAGGTGGCAGCTCCTCAGTGCTGTCATGATGAGGTCATTGGTGCCCAAGTCAAGCATACATCTGTTAACTTGACAATAACTCTAATTTGCCTAAATTTTTTATCTTTTAAAGGATATCTAAGGCTTTAATTTGCTACAAAGGTGCTTAAATGTAAAAAAAAAATACTTTTTAATACTGTAATTGTATCGGACAATTACAGCATTGAACAAATGAACACTATTACCATCAGACTTAATTATTCAATGAAGCCTCCAGCCTGCATGCAGTTCCCCCCGTGATAGCTGACCTAATGGTCACATGATTGGTAACATCTCTTTTTCAGTCCTCAGTGGGTCCTCGAGCTGTAATGTAGGACGCTAGCAGTTATTTCCCTCTACAGCTCTGGAATTTTGAATATCTTTATATAGGACCAACAATTTAGGTCCTTGCTCCCAATAAGCTTTTATTTTAAGGTCCCTACCATACATACATATACACATAGTAGTGCCAGTTCACTTACCTGCATGTCTTTGGAAGGAAACCAGATTACCTGGAGGAAAGGCACGCAGGTAAAGGGAGAACAAAGAAAGTCCATGCAGGTAGTGTCATGGTTGGTATTTGAACCAGTGGCCCTAGTGCTGCAAAGAAAGTACTAACCCCTGTGCTTTCTGTTATTGAGAAATGGGAACACCTGTCTGGGCACCAAACTATGCTAGACTGCACAGTTGGGAGATTTGGGGAGGTGGTAGGGGTCAGTTGCCCCAGGAACAGGGTGGGGGATGTGGTAGGGGGTCACTTACCCCAGTAGTAGGTATGGGAGGTGGTAGAGGGGTCACTTGACCCAGAACAGGGAATGGGAGATGCTAGGGTTTAATTTCCCATAGAACATTAATAGAAATGGGGTAAGGGGTCGCTTGTCCCAGAAAAGAGTAGGGGAGGTGGAAGGGGGTCACTTACCCTAGTAGTAGGTATGGGAGAGGGTAAAGGGTCATTTGCCTCAGAATAGGGTAGGGGAAGTGGAAGGGGGTCACTTGTCCCACAAAAGGGCAGGGGAGGTACTAGTCGCTTGCCCCAGTAGTAGGTATGGGAGGCAGTAGGGATCACTTGCCCCAGAACAGGGTAGGGGAAGTGGAAGGGGGTGGTCACTTGTCCCAGAAAAGGGTAGGACAGCTGCTAGGGGGTCACTTGTCCCAGAAAAGGGTAGGACAGCTGCTAGGGGGTCACTTGTCCCAGAAAAGGGTAGGGGAGGTGCTAGGGGGTCACTTGTCCCAGAAAAGGGTAGGACAGCTGCTAGGGGGTTGCTTGTCCCAGAAAAGGGTAAGGGAGGTGCTAGGGGTTCACGTGTCCTAGAAAAGGATAGGGGAGGTGCTAGGGGTTCACATGTCCCAGAAAAGGATAGGGGAGGTGCTAGGGGTTCACATGTCCCAGAAAAGGGTAGGGGAGGTGCTAGGGGGTTGCTTGTCCCAGAAAAGGGTAAGGGAGGTGCTAGGGGTTCACATGTCCCAGAAAAGGATAGGGGAGGTAGAAGAGGGTGGTCACTTGTCCCAAAAAAGGGTAGTGCATTTTCTTGGTGGATCACTTGTCCCAGAAAAGGGTTGAGGGAGGTGCTGGGTAGTTATTTCTCTCAGAACAGTAATGGGGAGTTGGTAGGGGTTCACATCCGCCAGAGCACAGGGTGGGGGGGTGCTAGGGGGTCTCTTGCAACAGTAGATGGTATGGGAGGTGGTAGGCGGTCACTTGCCCCAGAACAGGGTAGGGAAGGTGGGACATGGTCACTTTCCCAGATCAGGGTAGGAGAGGTGATGGGGTCAATTGTCCCAGAAAAGGATAGGGGAGGTCGTAGGGGGTCACTTGCCCCAAAAAAAGGTAGGGGAGGTTGTAAGAGTTAATTTCTCCTACACCAGTAATAGGGTGGTGGTAGGGGGTCACTTGCCCCAGAAAAGAGTGGGGAAAAATGGGAGAGGGTCACTTGCCCCAGTAGTAGGTATGGGAGATAGTAGGGGGGGGGGGGGTCACTTCTCCCAGAACAGTAATAGGGAGTTGGTAGGGGTTCACTTCCCCCAGAACACGGGGTAGGGGAGTTGCTAGGGGGTCCCTTGCAACAGTAGTAGGTATGGGAGGTGGGAGTGGGTCACTTGCCCCAGAAAAGGGTAGGAGAGATGGGAAGGGGGTTACTTGCCCAGATCAGGGTAGGAGAGGTGACAGGGGGTCAATTGTTTCCAGATCAGGGTAGGAGATGTGGTAGGGGGGTCACTTGCCCCAGAACAAGGTTGAGGAGGAGGTCAGAGTTCACTTCCCCCTACAACAGTAATAGTCACTTGCCCCATAAAAGGGTGGGAGAAATGGGAGGGGGTCACATGCCCCAGATCAGGAAAGGGGAGGTGTTAGGGGGGGGGGGTCACTTCCCTTAGAGTGTTTACCCCAAATTCCTGCGTGTGATCATGCTTTTAAAAAAGTAGCGATGAAATCTCTTGGCACCTCCATATCCTTTGTTCCTATTTTTGCATACTCTTGTAGCATTAAATCAATATCCCCCCCCCCCCCCCCCCCCCCCCACTAGGGTTCAACGTCTTTATTGCCTGTTTGTGTCACGTGGTCCTAAGCTTCTTCATGGTTTGATGGTGATCTCCTCCCTTTTTCTAGGCCCATAAAACCCACGGATATTCTTTCTCCAGAGATCGGGCATGAAGTGGCCAAGGAACTGGGGATTCCATACTACGAGACCAGCGTGGTGGCCCAGTTCGGGGTGAAGGACGTCTTTGATAATGCAATCCGGGCCGCGCTCATTTCCCGGAGGCACTTACAGTTTTGGAAATCCCACCTAAAGAAAGTTCAGCGTCCACTACTCCAAGCCCCGTTCCTGCCCCCTAAGCCACCTCCTCCCATCATCCACTTGCCCGATACTCCGCAGTGTAGTGGCCAGGGCCCCGCTGCTCTCTTCTCCACCCCACTGTGTGCCGATGTGGTGTTTCTGCTGCAGGACGGGCAAAAGATATTCGCCCACAAAGTTTACTTGGCCACGGCCTGCTCCAAATTCTATGACCTCTTCACCTTGGAGTTGATGCCCATGGATGTGGAGGAGGAGGAGAAGCAGGATCCTTCTAAACATGACCTCTTCAGGGTACCTGGTGGAGCCGTGGCCGGACCTTCCTGGACTAGGAGCATGATGGCGGACTGCAAACACGAGGCCTTAAATGGACAACTTGGAAACCCATCGTGCTCTTTCAGGACTTCTTCTTCTTCTTCTGATGTCGATGCCATTCAGGTGGGTGAGACGCCTCCTCTTGGGTGGGGCAGGAAGCTGGAAGAGTGGGGAAGAGTGTTTATTGATGTACAAATGAACGTTGTTGAAGATCCTCTGACCCAGCGGGAGAGGCCGATGCTGGTGGTGCAGATGGATTCGCTCATTCAGGTGGAGCCGTTGCGAGCGGTGCTGGAGTACCTGTACACGGGGCACCTAAACCAGTGCAGGGCGGACCTCATGCAGATCGCTACCATAGCCGAAGCCCTAGAAGTCTTCGACCTGCGCATGATGGTGTCCAACCTGCTGAACAAAGAAGGCTTCATGAACCAGGAGATCACCAAAGCCTTTCATGTGCGGAGAGCCAACCGGATCAGAGAATGCCTGAACCGCGGCCTCTTCTCAGGTACTGTACCACGGGCATTGTAGCTCGTTCTTGTAATTTGTAATATTTCAGAAGTATTTCCATACATCCTCTTAATGGTAACAATGTGAATCCAATGTTTGAACAGCCGTATCTCCATTTATAGGTTAAGTTTATAGGTATATGGGCCAGCCATACATGGTTGCTACAAATGTTGGGTATGTTCCCAAGCTGAAGAAGATACTTGGTTGATGACGTAAGGGTGGGGGGTCTCCAAACTTTGTAAACTAAGGGCCTGTCCTTTAGACTTTAGGGGGCCAAACTGTGGCCAGTTGGAGTAGAAAAAGCCCCAGCGTCATTGGGAGTAAAAAAAAAATTACTTGGCACTTGTGGACAGTAGGGGGCGGGAATAGCGCCCCATCCCTGGTGTCAGTGGGAGGACTTGTGCCCCCGTCCCTGGTGTCAGTGGGAGGACTTGTGCCCCCGTCCCTGGTGTGAGTGGGAGGACTTGTGCCCCGCCCCCCTGGTGTCAGTGGGAGGACTGGTGCCCCCCCCCCATCCCTGGTGTGAGTGGGAGGACTGGTGCCCCCCCCCCCCCCATCCCTGGTGTGAGTGGGAGGACTGGTGCCCCCCCCATCCCTGGTGTGAGTGGGAGGACTGGTGCCCCCCCCCCCATCCCTGGTGTGAGTGGGAGGACTGGTGCCCCCCCCCCCATCCCTGGTGTGAGTGGGAGGACTGGTGCCCCCCCCCCCATCCCTGGTGTGAGTGGGAGGACTGGTGCCCCCCCCCCCATCCCTGGTGTCGGTGGGTGGTGCCCCCCCCCCATCCCTGGTGTGAGTGGGAGGACTGGTGCCCCCCCCCCCATCCCTGGTGTGAGTGGGAGGACTGGTGCCCCCCCCCATCCCTGGTGTGAGTGGGAGGACTGGTGCCCCCCCCCCATCCCTGGTGTGAGTGGGAGGACTGGTGCCCCCCCCCCATCCCTGGTGTGAGTGGGAGGACTGGTGCCCCCCCCCCATCCCTGGTGTGAGTGGGAGGACTGGTGCCCCCCCCCCCCATCCCTGGTGTGAGTGGGAGGACTGGTGCCCCCCCCCATCCCTGGTGTGAGTGGGAGGACTGGTGCCCCCCCCCATCCCTGGTGTGAGTGGGAGGACTGGTGCCCCCCCCCCATCCCTGGTGTGAGTGGGAGGACTGGTGCCCCCCCCCCATCCCTGGTGTCGGTGGGAGGACTGGTGCCCCCCCCCCATCCCTGGTGTCGGTGGGAGGACTGGTGCCCCCCCCCATCCCTGGTGTCGGTGGGAGGACTGGTGCCCCCCCCCCCATCCCTGGTGTCGGTGGGAGGACTGGTGCCCCCCCCCCCCATCCCTGGTGTCGGTGGGAGGACTGGTGCCCCCCCATCCCTGGTGTCGGTGGGAGGACTGGTGCCCCCCCATCCCTGGTGTCGGTGGGAGGACTGGTGCCCCCCCCCATCCCTGGTGTCGGTGGGAGGACTGGTGCCCCCCCATCCCTGGTGTCGGTGGGAGGACTGGTGCCCCCCCATCCCTGGTGTCGGTGGGAGGACTGGTGCCCCCCCATCCCTGGTGTCGGTGGGGGGACTGGTGCCCCCCCCCCCATCCCTGGTGTCGGTGGGGGGACTGGTGCCCCCCCCCATCCCTGGTGTCGGTGGGGGGACTGGTGCCCCCCCCCATCCCTGGTGTCGGTGGGGGACTGGTGCCCCCCCCCATCCCTGGTGTCGGTGGGGGGACTGGTGCCCCCATCCCTGGTGTCGGTGGGGGACTGGTGCCCCCATCCCTGGTGTCGGTGGGGGGACTGGTGCCCCCCCCCCATCCCTGGTGTCGGTGGGGGGACTGGTGCCCCCATCCCTGGTGTCGGTGGGGGGACTGGTGCCCCCATCCCTGGTGTCGGTGGGGGGACTGGTGCCCCCATCCCTGGTGTGAGTGGGGGGACTGGTGCCTCATATCATTGTGAGGAAAAGGGCTAAATATAGGCAAGGAAAGGGTTGCAGTTTGGAGACCACTGGGTTAAGGTCTTCAATATTAAAGAACAACTCCATTAACATACACAGGATACACACTGCAACTTTTCTATTTTTTTTTCCAACAAGTTTTATTGTACAATGTTCATTGAAACTTCTGCCCCTGCACTGACGCATTTCACCTTTGATCAGGTCTTAATCATGGTGGAGTGCAGCGCGTGTGTCTGTAGTACTTTGGGGAAGAGAAGGTTCCTGTAGTTGGCCTTGAGTGCATCCAGGGTCCAGGTGAATGTGACCACCACTAGATCCATCTATTGCAGTGGAACAAGGGCCTGTAGCTACTTAGATATGGTCTGCAACGAGGAGGTCCTAGTGAGAGGTGGAACGCGTTGCCTATCGGTGGCCATGCTGCCCGCTTCCTTTTTTGTTCTTTCCTCTGGAATCTCTGATATCCTTTCTGGTCCTTCTCTCCTCTCCCGTAGATGTTTTGTTTACAGTGGATGACGGCTCGGTTCCGGCCCACAAGCCTCTGCTGATTGCCAACTGTGACTGGATGGTGGCGCTGTTCCGAGGCTTCTTCCGAGAGAGCTTCACACCAGGGGTAAATGTTTATTTTTTTTATGTTTTGAAGGTAGCAATGAAAGAGTGTGCCTTATACGTGAAAGGGTCACTGGCCGGGGGGATTTGTTGAATAGAGTATAGAGAGTATATTCTGTACCATGGGTGTCCTTGAAGATTCTGTGGAGTCCTGCGAGTGATCCCCATCCGTAGTCATGATTCCTCCGGCTGTCCTTCACTACTTTCCTCCGGAGACGTTCTTTTCTCTTTTTTTTTTTTTTTTTTTCTTTCCTTTTCTTTCTTTTCTCTTTTCTCTTCTCTTTTCTCTTTTCTTTTTGTTCTTTTCCTTTTTGATCTTTTCCTTTTTGTTCTTTTCCTTTTTGTTCTTTTCCTTTTTGTTCTTTTCCTTTTTGTTCTTTTTCTTTTTGTTCTTTTTCTTTGTTTTTTTTTCTTTTTGTCCTTTTTTCTTTTTGTCCTTTTTGTTCTTTTCCTTTTTGTTCTTTTTCTTTGTTCTTTTCCTTTTTGTTCTTTTCCTTTTTGTTCTTTTCCTTTTTGTTCTTTTCCTTTTTGTTCTTTTCCTTTTTGCTCTTTTCCTTTTTGCTCTTTTCCTTTTTGTTCTTTTCCTTTTTGTTCTTTTCCTTTTTGTTCTTTTCCTTTTTGTTCTTTTCCTTTTTGTTCTTTTTCTTTTTGTTCTTTTTCTTTTTGTTCTTTTTCTTTGTTTTTTTTTCTTTTTGTCCTTTTTTCTTTTTGTCCTTTTTGTTCTTTTTACTTTTTGTTCTTTTTTCTTTTTACTTTTTGTTCTTTTTACTTTTTGTTCTTTTCTCTTTTTCGTTCGTTCTTTCTTTCTTTTCTCAGTTAAAACCAGCATTTTATTACTTCAGAACCCACCAGAACGTTCTATATTTTCTGAACACAGGCTTACTAAAAGGATATGACCCTCTTAAAATGAGAAGTTCTGTAATGCTTGAGATTGGCGACTTCCGCTCACCAGATCTATAGTATCGCTACTCTCATTCACCATACATGTAATACTGACCTGTAATCACACACACGTAGGATGGACTTGTGTGTTTGTGTTTTTTTTTTTTTTTTTCGACCTCACCTACTATGTAACTATGTTACCACCCATTGAGAGTACACAAGAGAATAAAGAAGAGCCAAAAACGCTCCACATATTGTAAATTTTACTCAATCAAATGTATTAACTGCTTCAGCCCCGGACCATTTTGCTGGCTTAAGACCAGACCACTTTTTGCAATCCGGCACCGCTTTAACTGACGTGGCTCCCAAACAAAATTGACGTCCCTTTTTTCCCACAAATAGAGCTTTCTTTTGGTGGTATTTGATCACCCCTGCGGTTTTTATTTTTTGCGCTATAAACAAAAATAGAGCGACAATTTTGAAAAAAACGCATTATTTTTTACTTTTTGTTATAATAAATATCCCCCAAAAATATATAAAAAAAAAAAAAAATTTTTTCCCTCAGTTTAGGCCGATACGTATTCTTCTACATATTTTTGGTTAAAAAAAAAAAAAATCGCAATAAGCGATTATTGATTGGTTTGCGCAAAAGTTATAGCGTTTACAAAATAGGGATAGTTTTATGGCTTTTTTTTATTAATTTTTATTTATTTTTTACTAGTAATGGCGATCAGCAATTTTTATATATTTTTTTTTTTTATTGTGACTGCGACATTGCGGCGGACACATCGGACATTTTTGACACATTTTTGGGACCATTGTCATTTATACAGTAATCAGTGCTATATAAATGCAGTGATTCCTGTGTAAATGACACTGGCAGTAAAGGGGTTAACCAGTGGGTGGCAGTGTAGGGGTTAAGTGTTCTTAGGGGTGTGTTACTAACTGTGGGGGGGTTGGGCTTTCTTTTAGTTAACACTGATCTCTGCTCCAATCACATGGAGCAGAGAAGAGCGTCACTTGTTGCTAGGCAAAACGGGGAGATGCTGTTTACAACGGCATCTCCTAGTTCAGCCACCCTCCCCCCCCCCTGAGACGATCGTGGGTATCCCCGAGGCGATCGAGTCCGTAGGACTCACGGGGGTCCTGACCTGCACGCGAGCGTGCCGGCTCGCTCCCGATGGCAGGGCGGCAAATTGAAAGGGACGTACAGGTACGCCCATTTGCCTGCCCGTGTCATTCTGCCAACGTACATCGGCGTGCGCTGGTCGGGAACTGGTTAAAATATATAAAGCTACTCGCATAAATGTAATAACCATAGGCGCTGTACTGGGAGAAAATAAAAATGGGGAGGTATGCAGATAATGCCTTTGTTTTGTACTGCGTGGGTACGTCACGGGTGTCGGCCCCGCCCCACGTGTTTCGTCAGATATAATGTCTTTAGGGACTTGAGCCGTAACGCGTAGGGTAGAAAATACAGTAATTTTTAAAACCCGGGTTTAAGGTCACTCTTAAACCTGTAAATGAGAGCCCTTGAATTGCTTCTCTCACAGTGATGTGCGCACCCTGAATAATTGTTCACATGCATGTGCGCACCCTATGGTGTGATTGCATTCATATGGGTGTACATGGGATGATGGGGGGGGGGTTGCTTTAAACATCCCCTTAATTTAACCCTTTTCTTTTCATAAGCATTTTTAACTGATATTTCACAAGGAGGCTAACGAGCTCCCTATGTAATAGCTTTGGGCAGGTGACCGGTTCTCTTTATGGAGACATCTTGGGTCTATTAGATCCCTGATTTCTCCCCTGCCCCCCCTCTGCTTCAGACGACCAAGCACAGCGCTCTTCTTGGTCCACAGTCTAAACCAGATTTTCAGGTGGGATTTTGACAGCTGTGAACCTGGAAGCTCTCGGAGCTGAGTGCTTTTGGGGTTCACACTCTGCAGGTGACCCCCCCCCCCCCGCAATCTCCTCCCCGCAGTTTCAGTTCAGGACAGGAAACTGTAGAGCCGTGTATGACTGAAGGGAAGGCTTGGTGGTCTGAGATGGCGTAGCTGAGGATGGAGCTGACCAGAATTTCCTTCCGACCTTTATATCAGATCATATGTCTGATATCCATCTCACTGATGTGCCTTCATGACCGTTCAAGGACTCCTCTCCGGTGAAATAAATAGATGTAAAGTGAGGAGTTTTCCGGGCCAGCAGTCCCATTAGCAGGAGAACTTGGGTTCATACAAAGTGTAACTGCTCTTAAAGTGGAACTTTGTAATCTTGTTGGAAGATCAGATACGGGGAGTCTTGGTTTCCCTCAGTGCAGATCAGTTTTCTGTCAGCAGTAGCGTGTCACAGGCAGATGGTATTCTATGACAGAACAATGGAGGGGGGTGTAGGCCAGAGGTCACAGTATGGGCAGAGGGTGTTCTATGATGGCAGTCGGGGGGTGTAGGTTGGAGGTCACAGTTTGACAGAGAGTGTCTTATGATGAAACAATGTGGCGGTGTAGGCCGGAGGTCATGGTATGAGCAGAGGGTGTTCTATGATGGCACAGTAGGGGGGTGTAGGTTGAGGTCACGGTATGGGCAGAGGGTGTCCTATGATGTAACAGTAGGAGGTGTAGGCTAGTGGTCATGGTATGGGCAGAGGGTGTCCTATGATGCAACAGTAGGAGGTGTAGGCCAGAGGTCATGGTATGGGCAGAGGGTGTCCTATGATGCAACAGTAGGAGGTGTAGGCCAGAAGTCATGGAATGGGCAGAGGGTGTTCTATGATGTAACAGTAGGAGGTGTAGGCCAGAAGTCATGGAATGGGCAGAGGGTGTTCTATGATGTAACAGTAGGAGGTGTAGGCCAGAAGTCATGGTATGGACAGAGGGTGTTCCATGATAGAACAGTAGGAGGTGTAGGCCAGAAGTCATGGTATGGACAGAGGGTGTTCCATGATAGAACAGTAGGAGGTGTAGGCCAGAAGTCATGGTATGAGCAGAGGGTGTCCTATGATGTAACAGTAGGAGGTGTAGGCCAGAAGTCATGGAATGGGCAGAGGGTGTTCTATGATGCAACAGTAGGAGGTGTAGGCCAGAAGTCATGGAATGGGCAGAGGGTGTCCTATGATGTAACAGTAGGAGGTGTAGGCTAGTGGTCATGGAATGGGCAGAGGGTGTCCTATGATGTAACAGTAGGAGGTGTAGGCCAGAAGTCATGGTATGGACAGAGGGTGTTCCACGATAGAACAGTAGGGTATATAGGTTGGGGATCCTAGTATGAGCAGAGGGTACAAACAAATGGCCACTGCCCTCACCTATAACTGGCCTTTGCAGTAAGGAGCACATGGAAGGGCAGCACATGCTAAACAAAACCAGAGAAATTCCAAGCTCAACTCACCGACCAGCCTGAAACCAACCACATTGTACCGTCTAACAGTATACTCTAAAAACTGGATTAGTCCACACACATTTGCAAATACATTCATAAGCTACAGAGCCCCGTCAAGGTACCCCAGTATTTTCTGTAGTCCTAACTATACATTTTAAGAGTCTCCACAATGAAAGCACATGTATTATAATGGATAGGCAGACGTCAGATGAGCCTGGAGGGAGCCCACCCCTCCTTTAAAGGCACAGGGGCGTACTGGACACCCATGAGCAAAGGATGTTCAGTAGGAGGTGTAGGTTGGAGGTCACATTATGGGCAGAGGGTGTTGTATGAGGTGTAACCTGGAGGTCACGGTATGGACAGAGGGTGCATTATGATGGAACAGTAGGGGGTGGAGGTTGGAGGTCATGGTACGGGCAGAGGGTGTGCTGGAACAGTATGAGGTGTAATCTGGAGGTCACGGTATGGACAGAGGGGGCATTAAGATGGAACAGTAGGGGGTGGAGGTTGGAGGTCATGGTATGGGCAGAGGGTGTTCTATGATGGAACAGTAGGAGGTGTGGGCTGGAGATCATGGTTAGGGGGCGAGGGTGTGATGGAACAGTAGGAGGTGTGGGCTGGAGATCATGGTTAGGGGGCGAGGGTGTGATGGAACAGTAGGAGGTGTAGGCTGGAGATCATGGTATGGGGTGAGGGTGTGATGGAACAGTAGGAGGTGGTGTAGGTCATGATATGGGCAGAGAATGTTCTATGATGGAAGAGTAGGAGGTGTAGGGTGGAGATCACGGTACGGGCAGAGGGTGTGATGGAACAGTAAGAGGTGTAGGTCATGATATGGGCAGAGAATGTTCTATGATGGAAGAGTAGGAGGTGTAGGGTGGAGATCATGGTACGGGTCGAGGGTGTGATGGAACAGTAGGAGGTGTAGGCCGGAGGTAATATCGGAGATGTTAAATGATGAGCAGCTATTATCGGTGAAATATAATTCTCTACTCTGTCCTACAGGTCTGTTTGCCTGGCACTTCCACTTCCTGCCTGCGTGCCGTCCTGGAGTATCTCTACCTGGGCCACTTCTGTCCGGGGCCCCAACTCGGCTCTATGGAGCTCTTGGTGCTGAGCAACCGGCTTTGTCTTCCCCACTTACAGGCCCTGACCGGTGAGGAGATGTCTTGGCTGCTACCTTGTGTATAGACCTTTATTGCAGAGACGTGAGAGAGTCTTTCAGGAGAGAAGAGTCCCCTAGGAGTGACGAGTATTTCAGGAGAGAAGAATTTGGTTGGGTTTATGTGCTGCAACACCCAACTACCACATTGTGCATCGCTGTGTGAGCTTGTAATGCTCTGCAGTGCTGTGTGTGTGTGTGTGTGTCGGGGGGGGGTGTAATACTCTGCAGCCCTCTATATATGTCGGTCCCTCTAGCAGAAGCTTTGTGCTGATCGCTGTGTGTTGGGGGGGGGGGGGGGGTGTCGTGTCCCAGTTTGCGGTTTGTCCTCTATATAGATTATCTATACGACCTCCAGACACAGTCCTGTGCGATCAATACAGACTTTCCAGCGGCTTCCCCTCCCCCCGCTCCTCATACATGGAGATATAATGTGTATAGTTTGGAAATAGATTCATTAAACTTTTCATTATTTTGTTACTTTTAGATAATGTTTTCTTTAGAAAACCACCATTTTTTTTTTTTCCCCCATCAGGCACTGGGGCATGGTTGGGTTGTAACATGTCTTCTCTGTTGCAGAACAACACACGGTGGACGAGCTCCTGGCCTGCTATGTGCAGGGGATGGATATAGACGGACAGGTCCTCCTGTACCTGGAGATCGCTCAGGTCAGTGCCGTCCTCGGGCTTCTTCTCTATTCTCCTCTATTCTCCTCTATTCTTCTTATCTCCGAGATGAAATACTCAGCAAAGCTCTGCTATTAGCTATGCATACAGTGCCTTGCGAAAGTATTCGGCCCCCTTGAACTTTTCAACCTTTTGCCACATTTCAGGCTTCAAACATAAAGATATAAAATTTTTATTTTTTGTGAAGAATCACCAACAAGTGGGACACAATTGTGAAGTGGAACGAAATCTATTGGATTTTTGAAACTTTTTTTAACTAATAAAAAACTGAAAAGTGGTGCGTGCAAAATGATTCGGCCCCTTTACTTTCAGTGCAGCAAACTCACTCCAGAAGTTCAGCGAGGATCTCTGAATGATCCAATGTTGTCCTAAATGACTGATGGTGATAAATAGAATCCACCTGTGTGTAATCAAGTCTCTGTATAAATGCTCCTGCTCTGTGATAGTCTCAGGGTTCTGTTGAAAGCGCAGAGAGCATCATGAAGACCAAGGAACACACCAGGCAGGTCCGTAATACTGTTGTGGAGAAGTTTAAAGCCGGATTTGGATACAAAAAGATTTCCCAAGCTTTAAACATCCCAAGGAGCACTGTGCAAGCGATCATTTTGAAATGGAAGGAGTATCAGACCACTGCAAATCTACCAAGACCTGGCCGTCCCTCTAAACTTTCAGCTCAGACAAGGAGAAGACTGATCAGAGATGCAGCCAAGAGGCCCATGATCACTCTGGATGAACTGCAGAGGACTACAGCTGAGGTGGGAGAGTCTGTCCATAGGACAACAATCAGTCGTACACTGCACAAATCTGCCCTTTATGGAAGAGTGGCAAGAAGAAAGCCATTTCTCAAAGATATCCATAAAAAGTCTCGTCTAAAGTTTGCCACAAGCCACCCGGGAGACACACCAAACATGTGGAAGAAGGTGCTCTGGTCAGATGAAACCAAAATCCAACTTTTTCCCACAATGCAAAACGATATGTTTGGCGTAAAAGCAACACAGCTCATCACCCTCAACACACCATCCCCACTGTCACACATGGTGGTGGCAGCATCATGGTTTGGGCCTGCTTTTCTTCAGCAGGGACAGGGAAGATGGTTAAAATTGAGGGGAAGATGGATGCAGCCAAATACAGGACCATTCTGGATGAAAACCTAAAACTGGGACGGAGATTTATCTTCCAACAAGACAATGATCCCAAACATACAGCAAAATCTACAAAGGAATGGTTCACAAATAAACGTATCCAGGTGTTAGAATGGCCAAGTCAAAGTCCAGACCTGAATCCAATCGAGAATCTGTGGAAAGAGCTGAAAACTGCTGTTCACAAACGCTCTCCATCCAACCTCAATGAGCTCCAGCTGTTTTGCAAGGAAGAATGGGCAAGAATTTCAGTCTCTCGATGTGCAAAACTGATAGAGACACCCCAAGTGACTTGCAGCTGTAATCGCAGCAAAAGGCGGCTCTACAAAGTATTAACGCAAGGGGGCCAAATCATTTTGCACGCCCGACTTTTCATTTTTTTTATTAGTTAAAGTTTCAAAAATCCAATAGATTTCGTTCCACTTCACAATTGTGTCCCACTTGTTGGTGATTCTTCACAAAAAATAAAAAATTTATATCTTTATGTTTGAAGCCTGAAATGTGGCAAAAGGTTGAAAAGTTCGAGGGGGGTGAATACTTTCACAAGGCACTGTACCAATGTGCTGAATGTAGCAACCCTGTCAACATTGCAGCTTCCTGTTGGAACTCCTGTGGAACTCGGCTGACCTTAGAGAGGTTGGGAAACCCCTGTCTCAGCTCCCCATGCCCCACTTTTATGTGTAAGTCACCCTGTGTCTTTTAGGAGCATAGGATGACTGAGCAAATAATGGACGCTAAGAATGTGGTTTGGATTACTTCAAATGGGACAGTAATATTTATCAAAATATCCCTCAAGAAAAATATATGAAGACTATTCCTGGTTTGTTTGATTCTGAACTATACATGATCATTGAAAGAGCTGGTTACATTGGCCTCTGTTCCATGTTCTTCAATGTAGGAGCCGGACAGTCTGCAACTGGGGGTCTCCTGCTATTGTGTGAAGGTGTTCTGTGTTTATACTTAGGATAATGTGTAATGTGCTTTGTGAGCTCAGAGCCAGCAAGTCTGACCTGATGTGGGGATATCTGATTAATCACAACATTGTCTGTCTAGGTGGGCTTTGAGTCACCTATGCTTGTTTACGTGACTAGTTAATTAGCTTATATTATGTTCCTGTGAACAAGTTGTATTGTTGGGGTAATATGATCAGGAGGGGGGCTGTCCTCCAGTGGGGTATATATATTCTGTGTAAGTTTGTTCAATAAAAGTTCCAGTTTTGCAGCCAAACGAGTCCTGCCTAGTTCTTGGTTGCAGTAGGCGGCTATAATATCTGATATCTATCTTCAGACTGGAGGAAGCTGTATATTGACGGAAGCACTCAAGCGGAGTGTAGAGCAGTTCCGGTACATACAGAATAAGAGAAATCCTGGAGAGGAGAGCGGGAGGGAGAGGAGTCTATATGGAAAAGTACAGAATAAGAGAAATCCCGGAGAGGAGAGCGGGAGGGAGAGGAGTCTATATAGAAAAGTACAGAATAGGAGAAATCCCGGAGAGGAGTCTACAGATAAGTACAAAATGAGTGAAATCTCAGCTATGAAAACATCAGAAGTTTTAAGCGTTCTTCATTGTACTGAAAATGGTTTCGGTTGGAGTTTGGCACCGACAGATAGGATTTGTGTGGTGTTTGAGGCTCCTCCCTTATCTCTTAGCCCTCTTGTTGTCTCTTCGCAGTTCCACAACGCCAAGCAGTTGGCTGACTGGTGCCTCCATTACATCTGTACCAACTACAACGCTGTCTGCCGCAAGTTCCCCCGGGAGATGAAGTACATGCCACCGGGTAAGCGTTTGTGTGGAAGGGGACCAGGTGACCATGACCCCACCTAGGGGGGGGGCAGATATTCGGCGGCCCTTACTTATTGTAAAGGGGACCTCCTAGATTCCATATGTGCCCTGTAGTCCCCCCCCCCACATCCACTGGCACAGGGTTGTGGGGAAGAGGCCCTTGCCCTCCTCAACGTGGTTGTTGATGGTGTGTGTGGGCTGGTATGGTAGGTGGTGCACGTTTCGCTGCCACTCCAATTCATGACCAACCTGGCCACATTCTCCAAAAAAATGTGAAAAGAATGTTGCAGAGTGTAAATCCATCACCCAGCAATGTAGATCCACGTCAACCTTGGTGAGTGGCACCTACCAAACCATCCCGGCGATGCTCTCCCATTGGGTTTTCTCGGGCCACCTACTGAGTGTCCACAAACCAGGCAAGGATGTGACATCATTGGCCATATTTGGTTAGTCATGTTGCCTACTTCCTGGCTTGTTGACATCCTTGACCATAAATGGTCAAGGATGTCACTTGGGTTCCCCTCTGGCTTATTGGGGAGGGCAGCAAGCCAGTAATTCAGATTAATGATTTCTGGGGAAAAGAAGCTGGATTTTTGGCCACTTTACCTGTTTAGCGAACCTCAAATTGACCATCGACCCAAACATGACGCCCGTCCCTACTGCAACCACATGTTCAGGATTTGATTTATTTATCTTTTTGCTTTTGGATGAGGAATCCATCCATCCATCCATCCATCCATCCATCCATCATGATCAGATAGGCAACAGCCTAGGCTCTGAACCAAAATACCAAAATGTTCACCTCCTTTTGGGATTACACTGGAACCAGTCCTCATTCCTACTGGTCCAGCACTGCCAGATAACTTGGGGGTTACAATAAGGGACTAGATGATGCTAGGCATCTTTCAACTCTGAAGAGGGGACGGTATATTATAGTCCAGAATATGAATCCCTTAACACCCACCCCCAACCCACCCCCAACCCACACCCAACCCACACCACCACCGCTCACCTCATCATACATGTGTGTTTTGTTTGTTTTTTGTTTTTTCTTACCGTGTACAACACAATATACACAAGTCCTCTGTCGAGTCCCAGTTCCGTGTGAAAGTCTGCTAATTTGGGTGAAGCTGATGTGCCCATGCCACTGCAGTCTTCTCTTCTGGATCTGTAGAGGACCACTGCTGCTGCAGTCTTCTCTTCTGGATCTGGAGAGGACCACTGCTGCTGCAGTCTTCTCTTCTGGATCTGGAGAGGGCCACTGCTGCTGCAGTCTTCTCTTCTGGATCTGGGGAGGGCCACTGCCGCTGCATACTTCTCTTCTGGATCTGGAGATGGCCACTGCTGCTGCAGTCTTCTCTTCTGGATCTGGAGAGGGCCACTGCCTCTGCAGTCTTCTCTTCTGGATCTGGGGAGGGCCACTGCGGCTGCAGAATTCTCTTCTGGATCTGAAGAGGACCACTGCGGCTGCAGTCTTCTCTTCTGGATCTGGGGAGGGCCACTGCGGCTGCAGAATTCTCTTCTGGATCTGAAGAGGACCACTGCGGCTGCAGTCTTCTCTTCTGGATCTGGAGAGGGCCACTGCCGCTGCAGTCTTCTCTTCTGGATCTGGAGAGGGCCACTGCCGCTGCAGTCTTCTCTTCTGGATCTGGAGAGGGCCACTGCCGCTGCAGTCTTCTCTTCTGGATCTGAAGAGGACCACTGCCGCTGCAGTCTTCTCTTCTGGATCTGAAGAGGACCACTGCCGCTGCAGTCTTCTCTTCTGGATCTGGAGAGGGCCACTGCCGCTGCAGTCTTCTCTTCTGGATCTGAAGAGGACCACTGCCACTGCAGTCTTCTCTTCTGGATCTGAAGAGGACCACTGCCGCTGCAGTCTTCTCTTCTGGATCTGAAGAGGACCACTGCCGCTGCAGTCTTCTCTTCTGGATCTGAAGAGGACCACTGCCGCTGCAGTCTTCTCTTCTGGATCTGAAGAGGACCACTGCCGCTGCATACTTCTCTTCTGGATCCTGAGATGACCCCACAGCTGCCGCTGCAGACTTCTCTTCTGGATCTGGAGAGCACCACTGCATCTACAGTCTTCTCTTCTGGGTCTGGAGAGGACCACTGCTGCTGCAGTCTTCTCTTCTGGGTCTGGAGAGGACCACTGCCGCTGCAGTCTTCTCTTCTGGATCTGAAGAGGACCACTGCCGCTGCAGTCTTCTCTTCTGGATCTGAAGAGGACCACTGCCGCTGCAGTCTTCTCTTCTGGATCTGAAGAGGACCACTGCCGCTACATACTTCTCTTCTGGATCCTGAGATGACCCCACAGGGTCTGGAGAGGACCACTGCTGCTGCAGTCTTCTCTTCTGGATCTGGAGAGGGCCACTGCCGCTGCAGACTTCTCTTCTGGATCTGGAGAGGACCACTGCCGCTGCAGTCTTCTCTTCTGGATCTGAAGAGGACCACTGCCGCTGCAGTCTTCTCTTCTGGATCTGAAGAGGACCACTGCCGCTGCAGTCTTCTCTTCTGGATCTGAAGAGGACCACTGCCGCTACATACTTCTCTTCTGGATCCTGAGATGACCCCACAGGGTCTGGAGAGGACCACTGCTGCTGCAGTCTTCTCTTCTGGATCTGGAGAGGGCCACTGCTGCTGCATACTCCTCTTCTGGATCCTGAGATGACCCCACAGCAGCCGCTGCAGACTTCTCTTCTGGGTTATGAGAAGACTGCTGCAGACTTCTCTACTGGATCCAGAGAGAACCCCATAGCTTTTGCTGTAGACTTCTCTTTTGGATCCTGAGAGAACCCCACAGCTACCACTGTAGACTCTTCTTCTGGATCCTGCGAGAGCCCCATCATTGCTACTGCAGACCTCACTTCTGGATCCTAAGATGACCCCATATCTGCCGTTGCAGACTTCTCTTTTGAATCCTGAGATGCCACCACAGCTGTTGCTGCAGACTTCTCTTCTGGGTTATGAGAGGACTGCTGCAGACTTCTCTACTGCATCCTGAGAGAATCCCACAGCTTTTGCTGTAGACTTCTCTTCTGGATCCTGAGAAGTCTACAGTGGTAGTTTTGGGGTCTTTTCTTCTGGATCCCGAGAGACCACACCGCTCGACAGCCAATAGGAAGTGTCCACGTTGAACAGCCACTGACATAGGCCTCCCAATTAAGCTGGAGAGGAGAATCTGGATTGGAGTGCCGCGTGTCCGTTGGTTTTAGGTGAGTAAAAAGGGCATTTTTTTTTTTTCCAGGGACCAGTTCAGGAGGGCGGAGTGGTGAGGGATGGAGCGAGTCAGGAGGGCGGAGTGGTGAGGGATGGAGCGAGTCAGGAGGGCGGAGTGGTGAGGGATGGAGCGAGTCAGGAGGGCGGAGTGGTGAGGGATGGAGCGAGTCAGGAGGGCGGAGTGGTGAGGGATGGAGCGAGTCAGGAGGGCGGAGTGGTGAGGGATGGAGCGAGTCAGGAGGGCGGAGTGGTGAGGGATGGAGCGAGTCAGGAGGGCGGAGTGGTGAGGGATGGAGCGAGTCAGGAGGGCGGAGTGGTGAGGGATGGAGCGAGTCAGGAGGGCGGAGTGGTGAAGGATGGAGCGAGTCAGGAGGGCGGAGTGGTGAGGGATGGAGCGAGTCAGGAGGGCGGAGTGGTGAGGGATGGAGCGAGTCAGGAGGGCGGAGTGGTGAGGGATGGAGCGAGTCAGGAGGGCGGAGTGGTGAGGGATGGGAGCGAGTCAGGAGGGCGGAGTGGTGAGGGATGGGAGCGAGTCAGGAGGGCGGAGTGGTGAGGGATGGAGCGAGTCAGGAGGGCGGAGTGGTGAAGGATGGAGCGAGTCAGGAGGGCGGAGTGGTGAGGGATGGAGCGAGTCAGGAGGGCGGAGTGGTGAGGGATGGAGCGAGTCAGGAGGGCGGAGTGGTGAGGGATGGAGCGAGTCAGGAGGGCGGAGTGGTGAGGGATGGAGCGAGTCAGGAGGGCGGAGTGGTGAGGGATGGAGCGAGTCAGGAGGGCGGAGTGGTGAGGGATGGAGCGAGTCAGGAGGGCGGAGTGGTGAGGGATGGAGCGAGTCAGGAGGGCGGAGTGGTGAGGGATGGAGCGAGTCAGGAGGGCGGAGTGGTGAGGGATGGAGCGAGTCAGGAGGGCGGAGTGGTGAGGGATGGAGCGAGTCAGGAGGGCGGAGTGGTGAGGGATGGAGCGAGTCAGGAGGGCGGAGTGGTGAAGGATGGAGCGAGTCAGGAGGGCGGAGTGGTGAGGGATGGAGCGAGTCAGGAGGGCGGAGTGGTGAGGGATGGAGCGAGTCAGGAGGGCGGAGTGGTGAGGGATGGAGCGAGTCAGGAGGGCGGAGTGGTGAGGGATGGGAGCGAGTCAGGAGGGCGGAGTGGTGAGGGATGGAGCGAGTCAGGAGGGCGGAGTGGTGAGGGATGGAGCGAGTCAGGAGGGCGGAGTGGTGAAGGATGGAGCGAGTCAGGAGGGCGGAGTGGTGAGGGATGGAGCGAGTCAGGAGGGCGGAGTGGTGAGGGATGGAGCGAGTCAGGAGGGCGGAGTGGTGAGGGATGGAGCGAGTCAGGAGGGCGGAGTGGTGAGGGATGGAGCGAGTCAGGAGGGCGGAGTGGTGAGGGATGGAGCGAGTCAGGAGGGCGGAGTGGTGAGGGATGGAGCGAGTCAGGAGGGCGGAGTGGTGAGGGATGGAGCGAGTCAGGAGGGCGGAGTGGTGAGGGATGGAGCGAGTCAGGAGGGCGGAGTGGTGAAGGATGGAGCGAGTCAGGAGGGCGGAGTGGTGAGGGATGGAGCGAGTCAGGAGGGCGGAGTGGTGAGGGATGGAGCGAGTCAGGAGGGCGGAGTGGTGAGGGATGGAGCGAGTCAGGAGGGCGGAGTGGTGAGGGATGGGAGCGAGTCAGGAGGGCGGAGTGGTGAGGGATGGAGCGAGTCAGGAGGGCGGAGTGGTGAGGGATGGAGCGAGTCAGGAGGGCGGAGTGGTGAAGGATGGAGCGAGTCAGGAGGGCGGAGTGGTGAGGGATGGAGCGAGTCAGGAGGGCGGAGTGGTGAGGGATGGAGCGAGTCAGGAGGGCGGAGTGGTGAGGGATGGAGCGAGTCAGGAGGGCGGAGTGGTGAGGGATGGAGCGAGTCAGGAGGGCGGAGTGGTGAGGGATGGAGCGAGTCAGGAGGGCGGAGTGGTGAGGGATGGAGCGAGTCAGGAGGGCGGAGTGGTGAGGGATGGAGCGAGTCAGGAGATCAGCTTTTAACAGTGGTGTGTAATCTTGTCTCCCCAGAAAACAAAAGCCACTTTGAGCGCTTTCGCTGGCCGCCGGTGTGGTACCTGAAGGAGGAAGACCGTTATCTCCGCTGCAAGAAGGAGCGCGAAAAGGAGGAGGAACTCATCCGCAAGCAGCACAGCAAGAACAAGTGGTGCTTTTGGCGCCCTTCCTCTTCCTCCATTTCCTGAGCCCTGGAGACTCCTCCTGTGCCTTCTGTGGTGGTCGGAGACATAGGACCCCCCCTGCTGGCAGAAGATAAAAAAGCTTCTCTGCGAGGCCAGAGGTTTTCACCGGCGACTCCCCTGTGACTGCCTGTGCCAAATCTCCACCCTGCAGACCAAGCGAGATGGAAGTATTATTATTGCACTATACCCGGTGGCCCGTCTTGCTCGGGCACCACACAGCTCAAGATAACCACTCCCCTACCTTCAACGAGTGGGGGTGGGGGGGAGCACCAAAATCTCTACAACTATTGATCCACTACAGAGTTCTCGACAATCCTCGCCTATATCGCTGTCCGTTAAGTGGCGCTGTATAACAAAACGCTCCCCTCACACAAAGCTGCACCAGTTCACGTGGCTTGGCGGATCCCAGTCCAGTTCTGGGCTCCTCGTGGGCGGAGCCTAAGAAATGTTGATATGGCCTGGGAGGTGCACTGCATCACAGAGTGTCTTCTGTCTGCCCCGAAAAAGGCAGCGATGCACTCGCGTAGATCACAGCGCTTGAAACGTGTAGAGATACTCGGTATCCTTACACACGACCAGTTTACATAGTAACTCAGTATTACCTACAGCTCAGTGTTTTTTATCCGAGCGGAGAGGGACTCACATTTATTATGCAGCTTAAAGAGCACTAAGGGCTAGCAGAGGTACTCGGTATCGCTATACAATGCAGCATGCTGATGCAGGACGACGCCTCATCCTACGTGGTATAAAGTCCGTTGTGTGCTCATATTTCCATGCCTTGGCCTCCAACTCCCATGATTTCGGCTTGGCCGCCAACTCCCATGATTTCGGCTTGGCCGCCAACTCCCATGATTTCGGCTTGGCCGCCAACTCCCATGATTTCGGCTTGGCCGCCAACTCCCATGATTTCGGCTTGGCCGCCAACTCCCATGATTTCGGCTTGGCCGCCAACTCCCATGATTTCGGCTTGGCCGCCAACTCCCATGATTTCGGCTTGGCCGCCAACTCCCATGATTTCGGCTTGGCCGCCAACTCCCATGATTTCGGCTTGGCCGCCAACTCCCATGACTTCGGCTTGGCCGCCAACTCCCATGACTTCGGCTTGGCCGCCAACTCCCATGACTTCGGCTTGGCCGCCAACTCCCATGACTTCGGCTTGGCCGCCAACTCCCATGACTTCGGCTTGGCCGCCAACTCCCATGACTTCGGCTTGGCCGCCAACTCCCATGACTTCAGCTTGGCCGCATGGACCTCTTAGAGGGCTGTTCATCAAGATCAAACTGGTGTTTTTTTTTTCTTTTATCATGGGAAATATATTTTCACTCTGGGGGGAAAATGGAAAAGTAGGTTGGTTGAGGCGCCATATTGGTCTCGATATTTCCAACAGCATTTATTTTTTTTTTCTTGCCTTATCATTGCAACTCTAAAGTGCATCTAAAGCCAAATCTTTTATCTTATTCGGACAGTACAGGACGCCTGACGGGAAGTCCCACACCATAAGTTTTATATGCCGTTTCCTTCAGCTGTTTCGACATTGGCAACAACTGTGCTGGTAACGTCTCCCAGTGTTCCCCATATAACCCCACCAAATCCATGGGACTCCAGTGGACGGGCCTTGTCTCCAGTGGACGGGCCTTGGCTCCAGTGGACGGGCCTTGGCTCCAGTGGACGGGCCTTGGCTCCAGTGGACGGGCCTTGGCTCCAGTGGACGGGCCTTGTCTCCAGTGGACGGGGCCTTGTCTCCAGTGGACGGGGCCTTGTCTCCAGTGGACGGGGCCTTGTCTCCAGTGGACGGGGCCTTGTCTCCAGTGGACGGGGCCTTGTCTCCAGTGGACGGGGCCTTGTCTCCAGTGGACGGGGCCTTGTCTCCAGTGGACGGGGCCTTGTCTCCAGTGGACGGGCCTCAAGGTGTTTCAAGCTGAGGGTTTTGGTTGCCAGTTCCTCGGTTTTTTACTTGGGGATGTCCCATGGTCTGACTTCCATTCCTTTGCCCAATACTGGACTAGTGAAGTAATAGGAGTTTTGATTTGCCAGTGACTCCATATGTTGTAGCACAGAACAGGACTCGGTCCCTCTCCTCTGTTTCTTCATCTTGCTTGCTACAGAACTAGAGTCCCATGGAGTGGGTGGGATTATATAAGGGTACACTGGGGATTTTCCAGCAAAGCTTTTGCCACTGGTCAGACCTGTCAGATCTTTATTGCTATCGGTCACCCCACTAACTGTCCTGATAGCAACTCCTAGATTCACCTCTCTTTTCCCAGTGACCACCCCTAGATTCACCCCTCTATTTGTCCTGGTGGCCACCCGTACATGGAACCTCTTTATTTGTCCCAATGACCACTCCTAGATTCACTTCTCTATTTGTCCCAGTGACTACCCCTAGATTCGCCCCTCTATTTGTCCTGGTGACCACTCCTAGATTCACCCCTCTATTTGTCCCGGTGACAACTCCTAGATTTGCCCCAATATTTGTCCTGGCGGCCACCACTAGATTTGCCCCTCTATCTGTCCCAACGGCCACCCCTAGGTTGACCCCCCCCCCTCTATCTGTCCCAACGGCCACCCCTAGGTTGACCCCCCCCCCTATCTGTCCCAACGGCCACCCCTAGGTTGACCCCCCCCCCTATCTGTCCCAACGGCCACCCCTAGGTTGACCCCCCCCTATCTGTCCCAACGGCCACCCCTAGGTTGACCCCCCCCCTCTATCTGTCCCAACGGCCACCCCTAGGTTGACCCCCCCCTCTATCTGTCCCAACGGCCACCCCTAGGTTGACCCCCCCCTCTATCTGTCCCAATGGCCACCCCTAGGTTGAAACCCCCCCCCCCCCCCTCTATCTGTCCCAACGGCCACCCCTAGGTTGACCCCCTCTCTCTGGGTAACCATTGTCGCAACATTTGAAAGGAACTGGAAAGTCACAATTTTGAGTTGTCGCCAAAGTATGGAGGGGGGAGGTCTTCCAATGGGGACACCTGCTCCGGTGACCGCTGTCTTAGAGGGGATTTCATCTCGCTTTGTATAGATTCCCTCTCACTTCCTGTTGTGTCTGAAGCACAGGAAGTGAGGTGAAATCTCTTAAAACGAAGCACAGAATGCAAGAACTTTATTTATTTTTTGGCTTTAGATATACTTCTGTTATATTAATTTTTTTTTGTTTGTTTTTTAACTTTTATGGACTGAAGAAAAATGACGTAAATGAATTCCATGACCTTTATAAACAGCCTCCTAAGATTTCACCTGTTACATCATTCATGACATCACAGTGCATCTTTTACCACTGCTTTGTTATATATGACCCGTCTGTACCCGCTACACGTGTGTTTTATCAGTGTTCAGTGTCCTTGTTACATGGTGTAATGATGCATGTAAGTATCCGCTTTGCGGTACTGTATACCCCTGTGCATTTATTCGGTTCTCTATTTTGCATGGACGGGGCACGTTTCTGCCTTGCTGTGACGTGGTTGTGCCGATTGGAGCCGTTGTGTTTTTTTTTTTTTTTTTTTATGAATTGGGTTCCTCTTGGCTTGTAGCATGTGCCAAATCTTTCCATGAGAGTTTTTCTTTTGTAAGCTTTAACTTTTTTCCAAACAAAATGAGAATGAGGAGGACCTCCTATTTTTTATGAATTGTGGTCCTCCATTGCCTCTTCACTTCACCTTCTTGTCACATGACCATAGTCCATCACTCTCATGCCCATAGTCCATCACTCTCGTGCCCATAGTCCATCACTCTGGTGCCCATAGTCCATCACTCTGGTGCCCATAGTCCATCACTCTCGTGCCCATAGTCCATCACTCTCGTGCCCATAGTCCATCACTCTCGTGCCCATAGTCCATCACTCTCGTGCCCATAGTCCATCACTCTCGTGCCCATAGTCCATCACTCTCGTGCCCATAGTCCATCACTCTCGTGCCCATAGTCCATCACTCTCGTGCCCATAGTCCATCACTCTGGTGCCCATAGTCCATCACTCTGGTGCCCATAGTCCATCACTCTGGTGCCCATAGTCCATCACTCTGGTGCCCATAGTCCATCACTCTGGTGCCCATAGTCCATCACTCTCGTGCCCATAGTCCATCACTCTCATGCCCACGTTCCTCGATACTTGAAACCACCTGCTTTATGCCATCTTCCTCACTGCTCTAGGCACAAGTCTGTGTGAAACAATCATTGGTGTTGAGGAACCTTTTCGTTGGTCATGTACCTTGAATAGTGAGTGCATGTGGTCGTTTTTTTAGGTCGTACCGTCAAATATAGATGACTTCTCCGTATAACGATACCTGGTATCAGTGTGCAGGGTCAGATATGTTTACACTTCACTGGTTTTGAGAATTTTTTTTAATTTTTTTTTTTTATATATATGGAGAAGTTTTTAGGAGGACTGTGAAGCTCCAGTTGTCACATGATTACATGGAGGAAGTAAAGGCCCAACCTCCCATTTTCAGTAGTGATTGCATGAAGTATTGGAGACCCAACCTCCGCTGTCAGCAGTGATTGCATAGAGGAGAGGAGACCCCCCATCTTCCACTGTCAGCAATGATTGCATGGAGGGAGTAAAGACCCAAACTCAATTTTTAGCGGTGATTGCATGAAGCAATAGAGACCCGACCTTGGCTGTCAGCAATGATGGCAATGATGGCATGGAGGACTGGAGACCCAAACTTGGCTGTCAACAATGGTGGCATGGAAGAGTGGAAACCCAACCTCGGCTATCAGCAATAATGGCATGGAAGAGTGGAAACCCAACCTCAGCTATCAGCAATGATGGCATGGAAGAGTGGAAACCCAACCTTGGCTGTCAGCAATGATGGCATGGAAGAGTGGAAACCCAACCTCGGCTATCAGCAATGATGGCATGGAAGAGTGGAAACCCAACCTCGGCTATCAGCAATGATGGCATGGAAGAGTGGAAACCCAACCTCGGCTATCAGCAATGATGGCATGGAAGAGTGGAAACCCAACCTTGGCTGTCAGCAATGATAGCATGGAAGAATGGAAACCCAACCTTGGCTGTCAGCAATGATAGCATGGAAGAATGGAAACCCAACCTCGGCTATCAGCAATGATGGCATGGAAGAGTGGAAACCCAACCTTGGCTGTCAGCAATGATAGCATGGAAGAATGGAAACCCAACCTTGGCTGTCAGCAATGATGGCATGGAAGAATGGAAACCAAGAGTGGAAACCCAACCTTGGCTGTCAGCAATGATGGCATGGAAGAGTGGAAACCCAAGAGTGGAAACCCAACCTTGGCTGTCAGCAATGATGGCATGGAAGAGTGGAAACCCAAGAGTGGAAACCCAACCTTGGCTGTCAGCAATGATGGCATGGAGGAAGTAAATACCCAATCTCCCATTTTCAACAGCAATTGCATGGAGTAATGGAGAACTTGACCTCTGCTGTCAGCAGTGATTGCATGACATGATGGAGAACTTGACCTCTGCTGTCAGCAGTGATTGCATGACATGATGGAGAACTTGACCTCTGCTGTCAGCAGTGATTGCATGACATGATGGAGAACTTGACCTCAGCAGGGATGCTCTCTCGCTATGAGTAGCTTGTGGAGCTCTTTGTTTCCTCTCACTGGGTACCGTTGCCTTATTGCATGCAGAAATGTGATGGCTTCACGCACACTGGAGGTCTAGCCCTGCAGAACTGTACAATTTTAATTAGCAGAACTTTATTGACTTACCCCTCGGATCTCCAGCCTTTTTTGTGTGGAGAAGCTTTCCTTTGATGGATAAATGGGCACAGCGTTGTAGCAGAGAGAGGTTGTGGCCTTCTTTTTTTTTTTTTTTTTTTTTTTTTTTTTTTTATTGAGATCTGGCCACGCCTGAAGGAAAAGAGAGGGTCTGGTGCAAGGTCCTTGCCGGCTCTCCTATGGTCTCAGCTGGGGGAGAGATTTTGGTTCAGTGCGTGCTGTGTTTTTTTTTTTTTTTTTTTTTTTTTTTTAGTTGTTTTTTTTTCTTTTTGTAAGTTTGGTCTCACTTGAGGGACACGATTTGGAATGGTGCATGCCGTGGCCTTTGACGCTCTCTTCAGGGGGCTAAACCTCTCTGCACAGAAGGGAAATCTTTATTTATTTATTTTTTTTTTCTAGAACGCTCTTGTTGCATTTTTTTTTTTTTTTTGATAAACTGCCTCAAACCCTTCACCCGAGCTGCCAAGACACCAGCCATGGCCCTTCTCCCGGTCACAGAGGGGGAGAGGTACAGTCCCCTCCTCTCCATGGATATGACCGCTCTCTCTCCTCTCACATGTTTACAGCACAAAACCCGTCCTGCAAAAAAAAAAAAAAAAGAGAAAATCCTGCAACACGACCTTCGTGCCTTTTTCCAACCCGACAGAACTGGACAAATGATCTCCTTTCCTTCTGATTATCTAATGCACCTCCTCTTGCTCCTTCGCCACCCTCTCACGATACGTATTGGTTATTTGTGGTTAATTTTTATATATATATTATTATAATTTTTTTTTATTATTATTATTCTCCTATAAGCTCCTATATAAGGGAACATTGTGTGCCTTTTTTGTAGTGGGTGTGTGAAACATTAGTTGATTTTTTATTTATTTTTTGCAATGAAGGAAGCTTTGATATTAGATGGTTGTCCAATGTTACAAATTTTGGTGGGATTGAGTCATGGTAGAGTTCTGGATGAGCTTAGACATCAACAGATAATTTGGGCCAGTCTTCGCTTGGGGGCGGGGGTGGGGGGGATTATGGCTGAGGATGGGGATAATATCTATTGGCCAATAGTCTATTGTGATGAGATCATGATATTTTGAGGTTTCAGTATGTAGTCTTTACTCGTAGGATAATCAGTCCGTATAGTGCTATGCTCAACTTCTGTAAGTATGTTTGAGTGCCATCTAATGTGTTCGGCCAGCTTGGCCCGAAATTGCCCCCTTTATTTTTTTTTATTTTTTTTACATGATGTGGAATTACTTGTTAAAGCCACTCAACCACTAGCTACCATGGTTTGCTACATGCAGAGATCCTGGCATTTGATCATTATTGTTGTTGCTTTGTTGTGGCCCACACAATCCATTGTCTATTCTCTCAAGTGAGAATGCTTCCTTTTTTTGAGTAGACATTCAGATTGTTGAGTTGGTTTGATGGTGCGCATTGTCTCCTAATGGCATCACACTTTCACATTACTGCTTGTACATGGCCTAGCGGTCAGTCACATGCCAATCGCTAGCGCACCACCTATAGAGTGGGCCCCAAGGCATTGTGAGAAGCCACCACTTTGTAGGTCACCTTTGCATTTGATGGGAAAGTGATCTTGTGTTTTTTGTTTTTGTTTTTTCAGTAACATTGGCTACCAGTTTTAGAAGGTCCTTATGATATAACATTGGCATTTTTAGAAGGTCCTTCTGCTGTAGATTAGACCATTGCAGTTGGTGTTTCCAAAACTCGCCATGCACCATTTTTTTTGTAATGTGGATGAGCGCATTTTTTATTTTGATAGTACAGTTAGTCTAATTACTGCACTATAGCTCACATGTATTTGTAGATCCGTTTTGCTAGTTTATGAAGGAATCTTGTGAAGCTTTCCTGTGAATTTCTGTCCCTCCTAATCATGTTGTTGTTTTTCAGTGGAGCGGAACCATTTTATTTTTGCTGTATTTTTGCCCCATTCATCTTTAATCAGTTTATCCCAATTAGCGGGGGGGGGGATTAATGTAGGCCCTTTGTCTCTTCTGCATCAGGTTTTCTGTATGAAAAATCAAAAAGCAAGCAACATATTGAAGTCAAATGCAGGCATTTTTTTTTTTTGCCGGCGTTTTTCAACTATTCCCAGACCAAAAAAAAAAAAAAAAATGGATCTTCCTCTCCTGAAGACCTTTTTTTTATTGTCCTCAACGAGCAGCTCAGGAAAACTCCATATCTAGTGTGATGAAAGCCTTGGTGGGGTCCTTTTTTTTTTTTCTTTATGTCCTAGTGGCAATTAGGTGGCACATACACTAGATGGCTAAAAGTTTGGCAAGACCTGACCATCACACCTACTCAATAGCCAAAAGTATGTGGACCTCACTCCCAAATAATTTAGTGCAGGTGTACAGTGAATGGTACAGTTAATATTATGTGATACAAAGAGGTTGTAGACCATCTTGCTCTTCCAACTTGGTGGTAGCAGTTTAAGCAAGCCCATTTTCTGTTCCAGCATGATTGTGCCCCTTTCTGTGTACAAAACCAGCTCCATAAAGACATGGTGTGACCAGTTTGGTGTGGGGGAACTTGCATGTCCTGCACAGAGCCCCGACCTCATCCCTACTGAACACCTTTTAGCCCCGACCTCTTCCCTACTGAACACCTTTTAGCCCCGACCTCTTCCCTACTGAACACCTTTTAGCCCTGACCTCTTCCCTACTGAACACCTTTTAGCCCCGACCTCTTCCCTACTGAACACCTTTTAGCCCCGACCTCTTCCCTACTGAACACCTTTTAGCCCCGACCTCTTCCCTACTGAACACCTTTTAGCCCCGACCTCTTCCCCACTGAACACCTTTTAGCCCCGACCTCTTCCCCACTGAACACCTTTTAGCCCCGGCCTCTTCCCCACTGAACACCTTTTAGCCCCGACCTCAACCCTACTGAACACCTTTTAGCCCCGACCTCTTCCCTACTGAACACCTTTTAGCCCCGACCTCTTCCCTACTGAACACCTTTTAGCCCCGACCTCTTCCCTACTGAACACCTTTTAGCCCCGACCTCTTCCCTACTGAACACCTTTTAGCCCCGACCTCTTCCCCACTGAACACCTTTTAGCCCCGACCTCTTCCCCACTGAACACCTTTTAGCCCCGACCTCTTCCCCCACTGAACACCTTTTTGGAATTAATTGGAAATGGCGATTGTGAGCCAGGTTGTCTTGCCCAACATCAGTACCTGACCTCACCAATGGGTTCAAATTCCCAGGCACCCTCCAAAATCTTGTTGAATGTCCACTCCTATATGAAGAGTGGAACCAGCTCCATAAAGACATGGTGTAACCAGTTTGGTGTGGAGGAACGCGAGTGTCCTGCACAGAGCCCTGACCTCAACCCCACTGAACACCTTTTAGCCCTGACCTCAACCCCACTGAACACCTTTTAGCCCCGACCTCTTCCCTACTGAACACCTTTTGGAATTAATTGGAAATGGCAATTGTGAGCCAGGTTGTCTTGCCCAACATCAGTACCTGACCTCACCAGTGGGTTCAAATTCCCACAGGCACCCTCCAAAATCTTGTGGGAAGTCTTCCTAGAAGAGTGGAGGATGTCATGGCCACAAAGAATGTCCATTCCTATATGAAGAGTGGAACCAGCTCCATAAAGACATGGTGTGACCAGTTTGGTGTGGAGGAACGTGAGTGTCCTGCACAGAGCTCTGACCTCAACCCTACTGAACACCTTTTAGCCCTGACCTCTTCCCCACTGAACACCTTTTAGCCCTGACCTCTTCCCCACTGAACACCTTTTAGCCCCGACCTCTTCCCTACTGAACACCTTTTAGCCCCGACCTCTTCCCTACTGAACACCTTTTAGCCCCGACCTCTTCCCTACTGAACACCTTTTAGCCCCGACCTCTTCCCTACTGAACACCTTTTAGCCCCGGCCTCTTCCCCACTGAACACCTTTTAGCCACGGCCTCTTCCCCACTGAACACCTTTTAGCCCCGGCCTCTTCCCCACTGAACACCTTTTAGCCCCGGCCTCTTCCCCACTGAACACCTTTTAGCCCCGGCCTCTTCCCCACTGAACACCTTTTAGCCCCGGCCTCTTCCCCACTGAACACCTTTTTGGAATTAATTGGAAATGGCGATTGTGAGCCAGGTTGTCTTGCCCAACATCAGTACCTGACCTCACCAATGGGTTCAAATTCCCAGGCACCCTCCAAAATCTTGTGGAAAGTCTTCCTAGAAGGGTGGAGGATGTTATGGCCACAAAGAATGTCCACTCTATATATGAAGAGTGGAACCAGCTCCATAAAGACATGGTGTAACCAGTCTGGTGTGGAGGAACTCGGGTGTCCTGTCCAGAGCCCTGGCCTCAACCCTACTGAACACCTTTTGGGGGTGAATTGGAGCTCCAATGTGTGGGCCGGGTCTATTTATCCAACATCAGTACCTGCCCTCTCAGATGGGTGCAAATTCCCACAGACACCCTCCAAAATCCTGTGGAAAGTCTTCCTAGAAGAGTGTGAATGTTATGGCCACAATGAAAGCCAACTCTATAGAAGGAGTGGAGCCAGCTCCATAAAGACGTGGTTTGGCGTTGAAGAACTCGAGTGTTCTACTACTCGACTCTCCTGAGGACCTTTTGAGAGCAACTGAATATCCAATTGTTAGCCAGGTCTTCTCACCCAACATCAGTACCTGACTTTACAAATTCCCACAAAAGTCTTGTGGAGGCTTTTCTGCTGCAAGGGGTAGGAGGGAGGACAACTACTCCATATTAATGACCATGGGTTTGGAACAGGATATCCCATAAACTCTCATGTAGATGTGATGGTCAGGTGGCCACATCCTTTTGAACATCTAGTGTAGCTTTATTTGGAGATGAGTTTATTTCTCAGCTTTTTATTGCCTCCAGTATACATGTATGTAGTATTTATGATCTAGACATGGGGGTGTTTGTCCATGTAGAGGTCAAGTTGCACCTCACAGTTCACGTTCTCGTTTTTTTCCTATTACGGTTGTCTTTTATACACTGTACTAGAGAACATTCAGTTTAGTCCAGACTTTCTCAACTTTTTTTTTTTTCCTTAGAGGATCCCTTGAAATAATTTTCAGGTCTCGAAGGAACCCTTTGATAAAGTCAATCGGGGTGAGTGAAAAAAATCCCCCCCCCCCCCTACATTTGTGACCAGTGGGGGAAAAAATGGCGTCTTTACAAATGATGGCCGGAATGCCACCCTTACAGACAGTTAAAAAGATTATTGGCGTCATGGAGCTGGCCCTGCCAAGGGGTGTTGGTCCTCAGAACTACGATGTCACCATCAATAAGGAAGTCGATTGGCCACAGTTCACTGAACCCCTCGCAATCTCTGGAGGAACTAGAGGTTGAGAATGGCTGGTTTAGACTATTAAAGGATTGTCGGGGTAGTTATCTTTCCATTGGTGCACAAAGCCCTGTGTGCTGGGATCACCTCCGTTACATAAAATATTGAGACTCTAAGGCTGATTTACTAAAGGAGTAAGGTCATTTCTACAAAATGATGCTTCCCTTGGCCTAGTGGAGCCATTCTCCACACTGTAACGTCCAATGTGTACCCCCCTTGAGGGTCGTCCCTGAGCTCAGGTACCCCCCTAAGAGTTTTACATGGTCTACTGAAATTACAACATTTACAGAAAGGAAGATGAATCCCCATCGATCGACTTGACGGGTTTTTCATGCGATTTTTTATTGCCGTTTTCTAGACTTGCAGTGTAGAGGAAACCCTAAGAATGGTCGCAGAGAAGCGCCATTTGCATTTTCTGCCGGCTATCGGAAATATTATCTGCTGAAGATTGACTCGGAGAGAGGATCACATCTGTCATTTCTGGGGGGGGGGGGGGTTTGTGTAAAATGGTTTGTGACGGAATTATGTGTTCTACGAAGTTGTAGAAGAATCTCCAAGTCCGGTAATAATGTCTGACTTTTTCTGACCGATTATTGGAGGCTCTTTTATGTATTTCTTTTTATAATGATAGCTGTAGGGTGCAGACGCCAAGCCGCGTTTTGGCGCTCTTAA
This sequence comes from Lithobates pipiens, assembly GCF_037356315.1. Classification (NCBI taxonomy): domain Eukaryota; kingdom Metazoa; phylum Chordata; class Amphibia; order Anura; family Ranidae; genus Lithobates; species Lithobates pipiens. The sequence goes on from NW_027507718.1 coordinate 540,596,879, forward strand.
ATTACAAAAAAAAAAAAAGAGCGCCTGTTCTTGGCATAACTCGTATAACCCGGGAAGCATCGGGCTATTAAAATATTGCCCCATGTACGTATGTATATTGCTGTGTAAGCTCCGCCCCTCTCACCCCCACATTACACAATGTAACGCGGGCACCTCCTGCATTGCATTATGGGTATCGTTTGAGTTATAAAAGACAGTGACGGGCACAACCCTTCCACATTGCGTGGCAAACCTGCCTTCTGTCTGTCTTTACACTTTTTTTCTTTTTGGCGTGGGTTTTACGTCACTGGTAATTTTGGCAACAGTTTTTTTTTTTTTTTTTAAATGCATGATATTTCAGGGATGGCGCTTTGCCTCTGGAGTCGCATTGATGGGGGTCATTTTTGACCTAAAATTGAAAGCTAAATTCTAGCTTTTTCTACAAAAAAAAAAATTCTGACCTGCATGTTAAATAAAAGTCAGCTCCGGCTGCAATACTTACCTCATCTCCAGCGCCGCTCCTCTTCTTCTTCTGGGTTGGGTGATGACCAACATCATTCAACCCTTTTCCTGTAAACCCCGGGGGTGTCATGGACCTGTCCCCCCCCCCCCGGTGTCATGGACCTGTCCCCCCCCCGGGTGTCATGGACCTGTCCCCCCCCCGGGTGTCATGGACCTGTCCCCCCCCCCCGGGGTGTCATGGACCTGTCCCCCCCCCCCGGGTGTCATGGACCTGTCCCCCCCCCCCGGGTGTCATGGACCTGTCCCCCCCCCCCCCGGGTGTCATGGACCTGTCCCCCCCCCCCCGGGTGTCATGGACCTGTCCCCCCCCCCCGGGTGTCATGGACCTGTCCCCCCCCCCCCCGGGTGTCATGGACCTGTCCCCCCCCCCCCGGGTGTCATGGACCTGTCCCCCCCCCCCCGGGTGTCATGGACCTGTCCCCCCCCCCCGGGTGTCATGGACCTGTCCCCCCCCCCCGGGTGTCATGGACCTGTCCCCCCCCCCCGGGTGTCATGGACCTGTCCCCCCCCCCGGGTGTCATGGACCTGTCCCCCCCCCCCGGGTGTCATGGACCTGTCCCCCCCCCCGGGGTGTCATGGACCTGTCCCCCCCCGGGGTGTCATGGACCTGTCCCCCCCCGGGGTGTCATGGACCTGTCCCCCCCCGGGGTGTCAAGGAACAGCACTCTGGGAGGGTTTCTTAGACCTGCCTCCCTGGTGGTGTGTTCCGGGAGGAGTCATGGACTTGCCTCCTGGGGCTGTGCCCTTATGGGGGGGTGTCATGGACTTGCCTCCTGGGGTTGTGTCTGTCCTTGGGGGGTGTCATGGACCTGCCCCCTGGGGCTGTGTCTTTGGGGGGGGGGGGTGTCATGGACCTGCCCCCTGGGGCTGTGTCTTTGGGGGGGGGGGGTGTCATGGACCTGCCCCCTGGGGCTGTGTCCTTGGGGGGGGGGGGGGGTGTCATGGACCTGCCCCCTGGGGGGGAGGGGATAATCATGGACCTGCCTCCTGGGGCTGTGTCCCACGGCGGGTGTCCTGCACCTGCCCACCCCCCCCCCCCCGGGAAAGAATTGTGGGTGGAGACTCCGGAGGGGGGGGATTTTTTGTCAGGCTGGAATTGGGATTAAGGGTTGGTGTTGAGAATTAGATCAGTGGGGGGGGGGGTTAAGTTCAGGAAATCGATTTTACAGCTCTGGAAATCTGTAACAGCTTATATTTACCCCCCCACCACCACCACCAGGAGTAAAGAAATACCCTGTAGTGCTTGGTATGGAGGTCATGTGATCCACCCCCTCCTCTTAAGTGATTGGTGGCCCAGGCACCCAGCGCTGTCACCGGGGGGGGGGGGCGGGGGCAGACGGAGAGTCCACGCCAGGACCAGCATCATGCTTTCGTTCTTTTCTCCCATCAGACTGAACGGAAGGCGGGGGTGGGTACTGGCGGTGGGATCTCCATTACATCAAACCTGTTCCAGGCCCACGATAGGCTTATATTGGGGTAAGCTTGAAGTCGGTGTCGGTCGGGTTTGTTTTTAGGACAGGTTCCCTTTAGTCATAAAGAAGAACTTTTAGTTCTCTATAATAATAATGTTTCTAAATGATGTGAAAAAGGATACCACAGAGCACTATGGGAAAGCAAATGTGTTGTTGTTTTTTTTTTTTTTTTTGTTTTAACTCTTAATCTTCTTGACAGATTTTGGGGTGGTGTGTGATCGGTCCGTGTTCAGCTCTGCCGCCCCAACGGGCAGAATCCTGCCTATTTGTTGTGTTGGTGTGATGGATAGTTCCAGAGCCTGTGCGTGGTACATGGAATCTAAGCCAAGGCTTGCAGTGTGCTGACTTGGTTCAAAAACACCCTTGGCTGTAGCAGAGTCCTGATCGATCGAAGACTGAAAATGATATTTTTCGGGAGGGGGGATGGTCGTTTTTTTTTTTTTTTTTTTGTAGATCCTTTTTATAAAGACTTTTTTTTCTTATTTACATTGCACTGTCTTGTTGTTCTGCCGTTTTTTGTAGCTTCCTGTGTCAGACCAATAAATGTGAAGAGTTTAGCGGAGCGAATGGAGTCTGTTTATAAAAAAAAAAAAATTGGCATAGCCATTCATCCAGAAAATCTTCTTCATTTACATTCATTCTGGGCAAAAACAAATGTTCTTCAGACTATTTTCTCTTCTGAACGAACATCGATTTTATGGGCAGTAGCGAAATACTGCATTATGGCCACTAGATAGAGCTGAGGAGCTTTGGAATTACATATGGCTCTGTAACAAGAGTTACAATATAACAACTCGAGAGAACACTAGAGGGAATTGGCAGATCAGTGGAGTCGATGCTTAACAACGACCCACAATAAATGTTTAGGGGATGAGTTGGGTGCAGGCTGAGGGAGAGGCCTATCCAGACCCAAAGCACACTGCTGGAATAGGAAGAGATAGCCTGGCTGCCACACACCCCACCGGGCCCAGGGGTGGAGCGAAAAATGTTGAGGGAGTGGCCTGTAAGAATCGAACTGGAGCTGCTTTTACCTGCTAATCATTCAGGCCGAATGAGGTGTGCGGCGGTCAAGTTGCCTCCTCCCTCTTTCTGCAGGATGCTTACCAATGTTACATTTATCTGCCGTCATAACACCTCTGGAGAACACTAGAGGGAATTGGCAGATCAATGCAGCAGGTTGAGGGCGTGGCCTTTATGAATCGAGCTGGGGCTGCTTTTACCTGCTAACCATTCAGGCTGGGTGAGGTGTGCGGCGGCCGGGCTGTCTCCTCCTCATTCTGCAAGATGCTTACCAATAGTTACATTTATCTGCTGCCAATATAACCACTCTGGAGAACACTAGAGGGAATTAGCAGATCGATGGAACTGATGCTTGCCCACTATAATTGCTCGGGGGATGAGTTGGGTGAAGGCTGAGGAAGAGGCCATGGCTTGGATCAATCCAGCTAAAGTCAGGTTAGGTGGGCCCATCTCCTATTTCTGCAGGATGCTTACCAAAGTTTACATTTATTTGCTCACAATATAACCACCCTAGAGAACACTAGAGGGAATTAGCAGATAATTGGAGCCGATGCTTACCAATGACCCACGATAAATGCTCAGGGGAAGAGCTGGGTGCAGGCTGGGGAGAGTCCTGCCCTGACCCAAAGCACACTGCTGGAATAGGAAGAGGTAGCCCGCCTGCTAAACACACCTTGCCCGGCCTCGGGGTGAGGCGAAACGTGTTGAGGATGGGGCTTTTATGAATTAAGCTGGGGCTGCTTTTACCCGCTAACCATTCAGGCTGTGTGAGGTGTGCGGCAGCCCGGGCTGTCTCCTCCCTCTTTCTGCAGGAGGCTTACCAATGGTTACATTTATCCGCCGACAACATAACCACTCTGGAGAACACTAGAGGGAATTAGCAGGTCAATGGAGCCGATGCTTACCAATGTTTACATTTATTTGCTGAATTCCCTCCAGCGTTCTCTAGAATTGTTACGTTGTATTTTTTTTTTTTTTTTTATGAACAGACTCCAAAGTTTCACCAAACGTGAAGCATTATATTGCGTTTGTACACCCACTAAGAGATGTGCGCACTGCCGTGTAATATGCAGTGCAGGTTCCAGGATCTTCCAGCGCCCCCTAGGGTTGATATGCGGTGTGTGCCGATAAGGGAATAGGAGATTCAGTGTGGGGATTAGGACGTGTAGTGGTATGGAGTATGCCTGTTGTGTCCCTTACCCCTCCTCCCCTCCCTTTCCTGGCGCAGACTTGTGGATTTGGGGAGTTCCAGAGGTGATCTTTTCCTGATTTCAAGGGCTGTTTCTACCGTTTTCTACCTTTGTACATTGCAGATAGAGACTTTGCCTCCAGCTGCCTGCAACACACAATAAACATTTTGTATGCTGATCCATTTGTGTGTGTCTGTTCTTCAGGGGCGGGGAAGGGGCGGTGCCATCCTATTCGCTTCAGTAAAAATATTTGCAGCTCGTGGTGCATGAGTACGATACAAAGTGTGTAGATATTATAAAGGCCGTGCTTTTTCACCATGAAATAGTAAAATGACAAGAAAAGCAGATCAGGCAAACTGTAAGGTCCCCTTCTACTGGTCTTTGTTTGTAGCCACGCCCCCATATTAATAGTCAGAGGGACAGGCCCCCTTACATTGGGCTGTCTTAATTGTAGACACGCCTCCTATATTAATAGTCAGACTGATGGGCCTCCTTACATTGGACTTCGTTGTAGACACGCCCCCTATATTAATGGTCAGAGGGATGGGTCCCTTACATTGGTCTTCATTGTAGACACACCCCCTATATTAATGGTGAGAGAGACGGGGTCCCTTACATTGGTCTTTATTGTAGACACGCCCCCTATATTAATAGTCAGAGGGACAGAGCCCCTTATGTTGGTCTTCATTGTAGACACACCACCTATACTAATGGTCAGAGGGACGGGGCCCCTTACATTGGACTTCATTGTAGACACGCCCCTTATATTAATGGTCAGCGGGATGGACACCCTTACATTGGTCTTCATTGTAGACACGCTCCCCATATTAATGGTCAGAGGGACAGGGCCCATGCATCCGACTTCATGTAGACACGCCCCCTATATTAACGGTCAGAGGGATGGGCCTCGTGAATCTGACTTCATTGTAGACACGCCCCCTATATTAATGGTCAGAGGGATGGGCCCCTTACGTTGGTCTTCATTGTAGACACACCCCCTCAATTAATGGTCAGAGGGAGGGGCCCCTTATGTTGGTCTTCATTGTAGAGACGCCCCCTATATTAATGGTCAGAGGGACGGGGCCCCTTACATTGGACTTTATTGTAAACACACCCCCTATGCTAATGGTCAGAGGGACGGGGCGCCTTACGTTGGTCTTCATTGTACAAACGCCCCCTATATTAATGTTCAGAGGGATGGGGCGCCTTGCATTGGTCTTCGTTGTGGACACGCCCCCTATATTAATGGTCAGAGGGACGGGGCGCCTTACATTGGTCTTCATTGTAGACACGCCTCCTGTATTAATGGTAAGAGGAGTGGGACCCCTAACAATGGTCTTCATTCTAGACACGCCCCCTATATTAATGGTAAGAGGAGTGGGACCCCTTACATTGGACTTTATTGTAGACACGCCCCCTATATTAACGGTCAGAGGGACTGGGTCCCCTTGCATTGCTCTTCATTGTAGACACGCCCCTATATTAACGGTCAGAGGGATGGGTCCCCTTACATCCCGATTTGAACTTGACAACCAAAGAACTGCATAGAATACAGAACGTCACTCACTAGACTATGATCAACTCCTATTTTATTCATCAAAAAATGTATAAATGCAAATTGTTTAATGCATTAAAATGGTACCAAACCCTCATCATACACACCTAAAAACACGCCCCCACCTCTCACGTCACTAAATATACATACATATATATATATATATATATATACATATATATATATACACACACTCAATAAGCCCCTAACAGGTAATGTTCTATATTGATTTAGTAAACAAAAATAAAATAATCCAAAAATGATGATGGTGAACTCATGCGTGCCGGATCAATGGAACTACGGAGACAAAGAGTTCAATATTTTGTGAGGTCGAAAGAAAGAACAAGCCGGTAGCCATTCAATGGTGATATCCTTGTGAGAGATGATGGGAAATATCACCAAAAACAAATGGAGAGACCTGGATCTCTGGTCGACTCGTATTGTGAACCCCCCACCCAGAAATGTTGAGGGAGAGGTGAAATGACGTGGTCCAGAGGAGGAGGAGGAATGTTCACCAAAACAAAGTCCATAACTGTCTAGAGCAGGGGCCTTCAAACCAAGGGCCAGTTTATTGTCCTTTAGACTTTAGGAGGGCTGGATTGTGGCCAGCGGAGGCAGAAAATGTCGCGGGCCCAGCATCAGTGAAAAAAAAAAAAAATGGCCTCAGAGTTGGTGGTCGATAGAAGGAGGAGTAGTGCCCCATGATGTTTTTTTTCAATGAGTTTTATCTGTATTGCCGGCACCCGACAATTCATTACAGCCGTGATCAGTTTTAAATTACTTTTTTTCCTTTAGAAATGTAATTTTGCTCTCGGACTGTTCTAAACACGGGAAACATGCGCCCCTTTACAGGCATACTATAGACACCCCCCAGGTACGACATTTAAAGGAATATTTTACTTTTATTGTTTCACTTTAATCATTATTAAAATCGCTGCTCCCGAAAAAAAACGGACGTTTTTAAAACTTTTTTTTGCATTGATCCATGTCCCCTTGGGCAGGACCCGGGTCCCCGAACACTTTTTATGACAATAACTTGCATATTAGCCTTTAAAATTTGCACTTTTGATTATTCATGTTCGTGTCCCATAGACTTTACCGCATATTTTACCAAATTTTTTTGCCTGTTCGAATGTTCTGGTGCGAAAAGAACCAGGGTGGGGGGGGGGGGGGTGTTTGTCTTATCCTTATTAATGATCATAAGGACAGGGCCCCTTACATTGGCCTTCATTGTAGACACGCACCCTATATTAATGATCAGAGGGAAGGGGGCCCTTACATTGGTCTTCATTGTAGACACACCACCTATATTAATGATCAGAAGGACAGGGCCCCCTACATTGGTCTTCATTGTAAACCTGAGCCCTGAGCAGGCCCCGAACCCGAGCAGGCCGAAAACCTGACCCCCGAGCAGGCTAAGAACCCGAAACCCTGAGCATGCCGAGGACCTGAGCCCCGAGCAGGCTAAGAACACGAAACCCTGAGCATGCCGAGAACCTGAGCCCTGAGCAGGCTTAGAACCTGAGCAGGCCAAGAACTCAAACCCTGAGCAGGCCGAGGACCTGAGCCCCGAGCAGGCTAAGAACACGAAACCCTGAGCATGCCGAGAACCTGAGCCCTGAGCAGGCTTAGAACCTGAGCAGGCCAAGAACTCAAACCCTGAGCAGGCCGAGAACCCAAGCCCTGAGCAGGCCGAGAACCTGTGCATGAGCATGCCCCAAACCCGAGCAGGCCGAGAACCTGAGCCCCAAGCAGGCTGAGAACCTGAGCCCCAAGCAGGCTGGGAACCTGAGTCCTAAGCAGGCTTAGAACCGAGCCCTAAGCAGCCTGAGAATCTGAGCCTTGAGCAGGCTTAGAACCCAAGCCAGCTTATTACCCGAGCCCTGAGCAGGATGGAGAACCTGAGCCCTGAGCAGGCCAAGAACTCAAGCCCTGAGCAGGCTGAGAACCCGAGCCCTAAGCAGGACGGAGAACCTGAGCAGGATGGAGAACCCGAGCCTTGAGCAGGCCGAGGACCCGAGCCCTTAACAGGCTGAAAACCCGAGCCCTGAGCAGGCCAAGAACTCGAGCCCTGAGCAGGCTGAGAACCCGGGCCCTGAGCAGGCCAAGAACCTGAGCAGGCCGAGAACCCAAGCCCCGAGCCAGTCGAGAACCCGAGCAGGCCGAGAACCTGAGCCCCAAGCAGGCCGAGAACTTGAGCACTGAGCAGGCTGAGGACCTGAGTCGGCTTAGAAGCCGAGTCATGAGCAGGATTAGTAATGAGCAGCCCGAGAACCTGAGCCGGCTTAGAACCCGAGCCCTGAGCAGGATGGGGATCTTGAGCCCTAAGCAGGCTGAGAACCCCTGAGTCCTGAGCAGGCCGAGAACCTGAGCAGGCTGAGAACCTGAGTCGGCTTAGAACCCGAGTCCTGAGCAGGCTTAGAACCCGAGCCCTGAGCCAGCTGATAACCTGAGCCTTGAGCAGGGCGGCGAACCTGAGCCCTGAGCAGGCTGAGAACCTGAGCCCCAAGCAGGCTGAGAACCTGAGCCCCAAGCAGGCTGGGAACCTGAGTCCTAAGCAGGCTTAGAACCGAGCCCTAAGCAGCCTGAGAATCTGAGCCTTGAGCAAGCTTAGAACCCAAGCCAGCTTATTACCCGAGCCCTGAGCAGGATGGAGAACCTGAGCCCTGAGCAGGCCAAGAACTCAAGCCCTGAGCAGGCTGAGAACCCGAGCCCTAAGCAGGACGGAGAACCTGAGCAGGATGGAGAACCCGAGCCTTGAGCAGGCCGAGGACCCGAGCCCTTAACAGGCTGAAAACCCGAGCCCTGAGCAGGCCAAGAACTCGAGCCCTGAGCAGGCTGAGAACCCGGGCCCTGAGCAGGCCAAGAACCTGAGCAGGCCGAGAACCCAAGCCCCGAGCCAGTCGAGAACCCGAGCAGGCCGAGAACCTGAGCCCCAAGCAGGCCGAGAACTTGAGCACTGAGCAGGCTGAGGACCTGAGTCGGCTTAGAAGCCGAGTCATGAGCAGGATTAGTAATGAGCAGCCCGAGAACCTGAGCAGGCTTAGAACCCGAGCCCTGAGCAGGATGGGGATCTTGAGCCCTAAGCAGGCTGAGAACCCCTGAGTCCTGAGCAGGCCGAGAACCTGAGCAGGCTGAGAACCTGAGTCGGCTTAGAACCCGAGTCCTGAGCAGGCTTAGAACCCGAGCCCTGAGCCAGCTTATAACCTGAGCCTTGAGCAGGACGGCGAACCTGAGCCCTGAGCAGGCTGAGAAACTGAGCCCTGAGCAGGCCAAGAACCCGAACCCTGAGCAGGCCAAGAACCCGAACCCTGAGCAGGCCAAGAACCCGAGCCCTGAGCAGGCCGAGACCTGAGCAGGATGGAGAACATGAGCCCTGAGCAGGACAGATGACTGAGAATCCAAGTATATTCACTCTAGGTTTAGTCTTCAGCTTTCACAGGAGTGTAAAGTTAACAGAAATGATACATAGCAGATAATAGCCCTATCGCTAGAGAAGTGAAGTCCATACATGTAATAATCCCCTTCTCTCTCTCTCTCTCTCTCTCTCTCTCTGTACACGGTGGGGTGTTGGATGTGACCCCCATTCTTCAGTAGTGAAAACTTCCAGCAGGGTGCTGAGCCTGGAGGAGAAGAGTCTGACCGCTCCGCCAGCACAATGTCAGGATGTCAGTGGGAAAGCAGTGAGATTTTGTTGTACGGGAAGTCTGAACTCCGCTATCATTATAACAAGGCAGCGGGAGGGAGGACGTCACACCGAGCGGCAGAGAATGCGAGGAAGTATCGGCTACGGTCTGATCCCGGAGTCCTTCTAGTCACCAAATTCATCCACTTATAGATAATATCCAACTGATCTCCTAAAACCAAAATGTCATACAGATTTGCAGCTCAGATGTAGTCTATAACCGACAACCAGTGCTATTATAAATCAATTCCCAATATCAATAAATAAATGAGATAATAACAAAATCTAAATCTAAAGTCCAGACACATGGCAGGGCAATGCCCGGACACCTTCTGAAGAAGTCCTACTGTTGGACAATACATAGAGGAACGGAGCCCGTCCTTTATGACATCATTAGTCGGTTTGATCAGATGCAGATGGAAGTGACGAAATCCTCATCCTTCCACTTTCTGACATCACCGAAGAGGGGAATAAACTTCCATTCTTCACAGTGTACGCGATTGGACGGCTCAGGCTTCCCGGCGGGATGGAAGAGCCCTGGAGATAGTAGTGACATCATTGACCACGTATGACCAGTGACCACTTTTGGGAAGGGATGTCACTGCTATCCCTGCCCCCCTTTGCTCACGTGGTCTGGGATTTCCGGCAATGTAAGCCAACGTGCTTGTGACGGCAGCGGTTGCTAGGGATGCAAGGTGTGATGACACCCACTGCTTCCTTAACCACCTCCGGCCCGTAGGATGTCATATGACGTCCTGGGCTTTCAGTAGTTATACCGCGGATGGACTGGGTGCAGATACAGGCATCATTCCGCTATCTTTTTTTTTTTTTCAGACAGCAATTCCCTGCAATGTAAAAGCCATCCTAGTGGCTAATTAGTTGCTTGATTGCTTTCAGAAGTGGCAGGAGGAGAATTTTCACCTCAACCCCCCCCCCCTCCCCCCCCCTGCCGCCCACCAGTACCTTTCTGGCCTCTCCTGTGCGATCTGGCGCAGCTCAGTATCCGATCTGGTGGTGCTACCCCGTTATTATCATAGAGCTAGCTGGAGACCAAGCGTTCCCCAGCTGACCTTTATGGTCTAGGAGGCTGGATGCAACGTCATGACGTCACTTCCTGTTCTAGCACATGTAAATACTGCCTTTTTGCCTTTTTTTGGAAAGCATGAGATCAATTTTTTCTTTTTTATCTGATGCTTTTCAGGGTAGAGGAGAGATCTGGGGTATTATAGACCCCAAGATGTCTCCATAAAGAGGACCTGTCATCCTTTTTTTCTATCACAAGAGTTGTTTACATTTCTTGTGATGGTAATAAAAGTGATAAAAAAAAAATTAAAGCTCCCTCCATACATTCTCTAAAGGATTAAGGTCTGGAGACTTACTAAGCCGCTCCATGACCTTAATATGCTTCTTCTTGAGCCACTCCTATGTTGCCTTGGCGGTATGTTTTGGGTTATTGTCATGCTGGAAGACCCATCCATGACCTATCTTCAGTGTTCTGGCTGAGGGAAGAAGGTTCTCATCCAAGATATTACAATACATGGCTCCCGTCCATTGGCCCCTCAATGCGGCAAAGTTGGCCTGTACCTTTAGCAGAGAAACAGCCCTAAAGCATCATGTTTCCACCTCCGCGTGATGGTGTTCTTAGGGGCATAGTCAGCATTTTTCTTCCTCCAAACACAGCGAGCCGAGTTAATGCCAAAGAGCTCATCTTTGGTCTCATCTGACTACAGCACTTTCTCCCCAATCCTTCTCTGAATCATTTAGCTGTTCATTGGCAGACTTCAGACGTTCCTGTACATGTGTCTTCCTGAGGAGGGGGACCTGTACATGTGTCTTCCTGAGGAGGGGGACCTGTACATGTGTCTTCCTGAGGAGGGGGACCTGTCCATGTATCTTCCTGAGGAGGGGGACCTGTACATGTTTCTTCCTGAGGAGGAGGACCTGTACATGTATCTTCCTGAGGAGGGGGACCTGTCCATGTGTCTTCCTGAGGAGGGGGACCTGTACATGTGTCTTCCTGAGGAGGGGGACCTGTACATGTGTCTTCCTGAGGAGGGGGACCTGTACATGTATCTTCCTGAGGAGGAGGACCTGTACATGTATCTTCCTGAGGAAGGGGACCTGTACATGTGTCTTCCTGAGGAGGGGGACCTGTACATGTGACTTCCTGAGGAGGGGGACCTGTACATGTGTCTTCCTGAGGAGGGGGACCTGTACATGTGACTTCCTGAGGAGGGGGACCTGTACATGTGTCTTCCTGAGGAGGGGGACCTGTACATGTGTCTTCCTGAGGAGGGGGACCTGTCCATGTGTCTTCCTGAGGAGGAGGACCTGTACATGTGTCTTCCTGAGGAGGAGGACCTTGCGGGCGCTGCAGGAATTCAATCCATGGTGGTGTATTGTATCACCAATGGTCTGTTTGGTGACTGTGGTCCCAACTGCCTTGAGATCCTTCACAAGCTCCTCCCATGTAGTTCTGGGCGGATCCCTCACTTTTCTCATGACCATCCTCACCCCATGAGGAGAAATCTTCCATGGAGCTCCAGACCGAGGACGATTGATGGTTGTTTTGTATCTTCTTCCATTTGCGAATAATAACTCCAACAGTTGTCTTCTCACCAAGCTTCTTGCTGATGGTCTTGTAGCCCATTCCAGCCTTGTGCAGGTCTCCAATCTTCTCCCCGACGTCCTCTGACAGATCTTTGCTCTCCCCCATGATGGTGAGGATTGGATGGAAGAGATTCTGTGGACAGGAGTCTTCTATACACATAACGAGTCTGTGGGGGGCAGAATTATTGTTGGTTGGTAGGGGGGCAAATATATATTTCGTTTGGGGCTTCTGAGTAATTTTGTAGAAAAAAAAATAAAAGATTTTTTTTTTTTTTTTTTTTTTTTTTTTTTAGAGGCTATAACTTTTGTGCAAACCAATCAAATGCTTATTGCAATTTTTATTACCAAAAATATGTAGAAGAATACATATCGGCCTAAACGGAGAAAAAATTAGCGATATTCACTATAGCAAAAAGCACAAAACATTCAAAATTGACACCCTTTTTTATAGTGCAAAAAATAAAAAGCATCAGCGATCAAATACCACCAAAAGAAAGCTCCACCTGTGGGGAAAAAAGGACGTCAACTCTGCCTGGGTGCAACGTCGCATGACCGCGCAATTGTCAGTTAAAGTAACGCAGTGCCGAATCTAAAAAATGGCCTGGTCATTGAGCAGCCAAATCTTCCGGGGATGAAGCGGTTTTTAAACATAAGCTGGTGCTAAGGTTCTCCCCCCTCCAACCAAAATATTACCTTTCACTCATGAGAACTTGTTCAGCAGCAGAACTCACTTCCTGACAATTCACGGTTTTGCTCTGTATTGTACGATCATGGAAATGATCAAGTGGAACTTAACTCTCTCAATCAACATTGATTATTAATCCTCATGCTGCTAGTATTAGTAAAAAAAAAAAAAAAAAATAATAGGAAAGTATATCTCTTTTGTTTGCTTTAAACTTTTTTTTCACATTTCTTCAACAATTTTCTGCTTTCTGTGCCTAGGCAAATTATGTCATACACCCCAGGAGTCTTCAAGAGGGGAGGAAGGGTTTTCTCAGCTAAGCACACCCTCCCGCCTGCATATTATTAAACAAAAAGGAGCTGCCCCAACCAATGACAGCACTCAAAAATTCAACAAAAGTGCAAACAGTGATGCCAAAGCGCCAAAATACATAAATGGGTGAACAAAACAAAAAATAATAATCAATAGTGATGAAATTAGTAAATGAAATATGTACATAAATTTTTTTTATAAAAATATATATGGCACTAAAGTCAACCATACCACATACAAACAGCCAATTAAAAACAATATCGAACCATGACATCTACGTCTGAAAATAAACAACACAAGTCCAACAAATCAATAATAAAGTGAACAATAACCACATATAAATAAATAACATATTGATTTATTGACTGTATTATTGATTTATTGAGCCCATGTCACTCACTCTCAGACACAAACGTCATGGTTCGATACCATTATTCTCAACTAGGTATTTATATTCAATATAATTGACTTTAGCACCACATATATTTTTTCATGCACATATTTATTTTATTCACTCATTTATACACCTCGGCACCCCAACATCACTGCCCGCACCCTACTGAACCCTTGAGTGCCGTCATTGGTCAGCGCATCTCCCCCTTGTCCAATATTTTGTAGGTGTTGTATAACATTTTGAGCCGCAGCTTGTCACTTCTAAGATAGCGCAGTATTATTCTTTAAAAATACCTCCCGCCTGCATGCCTGAGCTAAGGGCTGACGGCCAATTATTTAATCCTCTGCCCTTACGCAAGATGGCCAATTATTTACAAGCAAAATAAAGCATAGAGACATGGATGGATAGGTGGGTGAATGAATTTGCTCTGAATATTAAGAATTAATTAAATAGTGTTTGTGGTGCTCAGATGCAGTGTAGTTCTACTTTAATCAGTAAAATACATACCAAGGATAGAAAAAGTACTCCTCTGTGTTACAGTGTGTGTGTGTGTGCGTGCGTGCGTGTGTGTGCGCGTGTGTGTGCGTGCGAGTGTGCGTGCGAGTGTGCGTGCGTGCGTGCGTGCGAGTGTGTGTGCGTGCGAGTGTGTGTGTGTGCGAGTGTGTGTGTGTGCGTGCGAGTGCGTGTGTGGGGGGTCTCCTGCAAGAGGAACAAGTGAGCTCAGACTAAACTACTTAGTTCCACCCAAAAATTGAACTTCCGCAGATCAGATTCCCCCCCCCGGTGTCACATTTGGCACCTTTCAGGAGGGAGGGGGGGGGGGAGCAGATACATGTCAAATCCAGGTATCTGCTCCCAAAGATTTTCAGATGTGGGAGAGAAGTGTCCAAATTGGCCTGGGCTGGAAGTAGTTAAAGCGGAGTCCCAGGCTTTCTTTTTTTGTTTATTAAAAGTCAGCAGCTACAAAAAAGTTTAGCTGCTAAATTTTAATAAACAGCCACATCACCTGTCCCACGGTCCAGCGATGCGGCCGCACAGGGCACCCGACCGTGACAGCTTGTGGCTTCGCGGTCACACTGTAGCTCTCCGAGTGGACAGGCAATCTTCTGGGACCTGTGACGTGTCCCAGAAGACTGCCGTGAGGGAGGGGCCGCCTAGGGGGAGAGGAGGAGTCTCTTAGGTGGCCCGTACTCGGAAGCAGGAAGTGGGACAGGAAGTCCCATTCAAAGCTAAGCACCCCCCCCCCCCCCAAAAAAAAAAAAAAATGACATGCCAAATGTGGCATGTAAGGGGGTGAGGAGTGCTTAAAACAGAAGTTTTGGGTGGAACTCCACTTTAAGGATCCGCAAGTAGTATGGGATCCCCCACCCTGCCCAGCCAGGCACACCAAATCTTCACAGCCAGTCAGAGAACAGTCCAGTGCTTTGTTTTTTTTATTGAGGGATTAGAACGTGGATAGGGATGGGAGGTTATGGGATGCCCACTTGACTGCAGAACTTTAGGAACATCTTCCCCTATATACAGTCTATAGACATTCCTTCTTTCTCTTCCTCCAACCCTAGCTCGCTTGCAGGAACTCCAGCTGGCGCACTGTTTGTGGTTCTGACAAAGGCACTCAGCCAGATTTTAGAAATAGCCCTTTGCAGGCAGGAACCCCAGCAGCCCCTTCGGCTGCTGATCCCACCTTTTCAGGCACTGGCAGCCCACCTGGCTGCGGCTGCCCCTTTCACTAGCCCTCCTGGTGAACTTCTCCCCACAGTCCTCTCCAGACTGAAACACTCACCAGTCCACCCAGGTGAGTCCTCAGGAGATCTCCTAGACGTGCTGACTCCCTTCCTACTGTCCTCTCCGTTCTCCTGTGCCTCCAGGATAGGATTCCTCTGTGTGTTATAGAGCAGTGGTCATCAACCCTATCCTCAGGGCCCACTAACAGGCCAGGTTTTATGTATTACCTTTGGGGGAGATGCAGATTAAAATACTGCAATCCCTGAGAAGCAAATGATATCACCTGGCCCGTTAGTGGGCCCAGGGGGCGTAACTATAGGGGGTGCAGCAGTCACGACCGCAACTGGGCCCTGTGATGCAGGGGGCCCATGCAGCCCCCTCTACATATGGCCGGCAGCAGCATAGGCAGCTAGGGGTACCAGTGCACCATGCACACGGGTGGCTGGAGGTGGAGGGTGACTAGCAGAGCTCCATGCTCGACTATCGCACTGGCTGCTCTTTAGTTGTGCATTCCCCACATGACCTGTGTCCTCGGCCGGCTCCTCAGAGTACCCCTCTCCTGCTCCATGCATTGCCGCTCAGTCCGATGTCTGTTCTCCCCAGCCAGAGTCCCGTCCCAGCCTACAGCTTGGTCATGGTGAGTGAGAGGACCCCATCCCCCACACACCATTACATACCCCCTCCATCTCCCTCTGGGGACAGGGACCCCTTCTCACGTGGGGACAGGGACCCCCACCTCCCCTGGGGACAGGGACCCCTTCTCACCTGGGGGCAGTAACTTCATCTGCCCTGGAGAAAAGGACCTCATCTCTTCTGGGGACGGGGACCCCATCCTGCCTAGGGACAGTCCCCCAATGGGGCACCTAAAAATGTAAAAAAAAAAAAATAATTAAAAAAAACTACTGATACCAGTGGTGGAACTACAGGGCTCACAAAGGTCATACCTGTGACCACGCCCTGGCGTTCCACCGCCGGACTAGGAGGGAAGGGCCCTGGCTGGGGTTCAGGGGGGCCCTTCATGGTTTCTTGCATCGGCCAGAGGTCACCAACGCCCCCCCCCCCAGAGTAGGGGGCACCCCCAAGGGCCACTGACAACCTCCTCAGCACTCCATCTCCATCTTCCACCAAACTGCCCCTGCTGGCCTGACCAATGCATATTTATGAGGAAAAAAGGCCCCCTTCCAGACCCTTTTCTCCAGGGATTGACCAGGACCTCATAAATATGGCAAGCAGCTCCTCTTAGCTTCCGCCCGCCACTCCTGGAAGCTTCTGCAAGTTTCCAGAAAGCAGGGAGAGGCACCAGAGATGCTGCCTGTTGAATCATATCCAACCCAGGCCTGGCTCTCAGCCAGGTCAAATTTCCCTACTCTAACAACTGTAGCAAAGTCCCGAGCCTCTCCAGGCCTAAAGGTGACCTCCAGAGTTAGGCACAGCTGACATCCTTGTGTGTAGAGTGGGTTACGAGGCATGGTGGGTGCGATGCAAGGTAGATTAATGGGCGCCAGACACTTCTTGAATGCAAAGAGATTTATTGTCTCTTAAACAGAACTTTGGAAGAGAGGTTTAGAGCCAGAACACCCTTTGGTAGATTCAATGTTAATTTAGCAGACTCCGAGACTTCTATAGGTAGACAGCCACACAGGGAAAGGCATCCAGCAAGACACCACATCTGCACAAGTAGGACCGCTGTCTCCTACGGCAACAATCTTGAAGCAGTTTCTAACAAAGGTTGTAATGAACTAATTCACTTCTTCTACAATCTCCTATTGTAGATCTTAACTCAACTGAGCTCCCGGTCTTTCACTAGACTTGCTGATCCACTGCCACTGGATCCCCTGAGCTCTTCCAATCTTCTTATTCAGTATCTTCCTCAAGCGTCACCCTGTGTCCCTGCTGGGTCCCTAGCTTGGTACTCACAGATACTCCTCAAGTGTCACCCCACTGGCTTGCTTGGTCCCTGGCTTGGCGCACAATATTGCTCTGGAAGCGTCGCCTCTGCTGGTTGGGTCCCTAGCTTGGCGCACAATATTGCTCTGGAAGCGTCACCTCTGCTGGTTGGGTCCCTGGCTTGGTGCACAATATTGCTCTGGAAGCGTCGCCTCTGCTGGTTGGGTCCCTGGCTTGGTGCACAATATTGCTCTGGAAGCGTCACCTCTGCTGGTTGGGTCCCTGGCTTGGTGCACAATATTGCTCTGGAAGCGTCGCCTCTGCTGGTTGGGTCCCTAGCTTGGCGCACAATATTGCTCTGGAAGCGTCACCTCTGCTGGTTGGGTCCCTAGCTTGGCGCACAATATTGCTCTGGAAGTGTCACCTCTGCTGGTTGGGTCCCTGGCTTGACATCTGCTGAAGTTTCCCAATTCTTCACCGTCCCCGGTTGGTGAGAATACTGCTCTGGTACTTGCTTCAGCTACTCACAGTTGCCCCTGGTAGTAAGGTGGTGGTCCCTTAGTGGCGACAGCTTCCCGTCCACCTCCGACCACGTCAGGTTCTCCGGCCGGCAGACCCGTCACTTCTAGTTGGACTGCAAGCTGCAATCCCAACCCTGCGCTGCTCTCTTACTTCTGGATAGGCCTTCAGACAGTCTAGCAGCCAGATGTTGCTGGGATAGGTCTCGGGCTCTGGTCTGGCAGCACGGCATAGGTCCACCCAGACAGCCAACCAGGTGCCACAGAACCCCCGATCACCTGACCTCACCCAAATAAATAGGCTCCCTTAGCAGGCCAAAGTCCCTGCCCATTGGCTGAGACATCCCATTCATTCCTATTCTGTCCTTGTTATGCCCTTGTCTTATCTAATGCCACCAGATACCCGGCCATCTAGTTACACTAGAGAGAAGTGCAGCAATTCCAGAATTAGGGGGAAATCAATTGACCTCCTATCAATTGGCCAAGGCAACTATACCTGGCAGATAAATTTACTACCATCCCTGCCTAAACATCAGGGTGCTACACAACTATATACACCTATTCTAGCACACTAGAGGGTGCTACATACGTATACATAGAAGTGGTAGAAATACTACTTTTATATATAATGCTCCGCTCCCGCCAAACCCTCTGCCCATCTCTAATGGATATCCCAGGAGTGTCAAAAGGGCCGCTGTATTCAGTAGGCTCACAAGACATTGGGGAGCAGTAGAGGTATGATGAGGCACTAGGGGGTCCGGCTGGCAGGATGTGGATGCTTTTCTCAACCTCTGAGCCACTTTAGGAGAGCACCCCCTCCAATATCACCGGAACCCAACAATGAAGCCTAGAACAGGTGAGTGTGGCATTGGGTAAGGTTATATTAGGAATGTGAACCCAACATATGAACCCAACATGTGGACCCAACATGTGGACCCTACATGTGGACCCAACAGGTGGACCCAACAGGTGGACCCAACATGTGGACCCAACAGGTGAACCCAACAGGTGAACCCAACATGTAGACCCAACATGTAAACCCAACAGGTGGACCCAACAGGTGGACCCAACATGTGGACCCAACAGGTGGACCCAACAGGTGGACCCAACAGGTGGACCCAACATGTGGACCCAACAGGTGAACCCAACATGTGGACCCAACATGTAAACCCAACATGTAGACCGTTGGGGCTTCTTCTTAAATTAGCTTCCACTTGGGGGGATGTTTGGGCCAATGGATGGACGTTATAAATCTTTGGGTCCATGCCCCTCCCTCTTATTATGGGATGCTGGACTCTGGGGCACCCTTCCTGTGTGTGGGGGATCACTTGTCTCTCCTCTTAAGCTGCATCCCCCTGAACTATGATGGACTGTTTGTGACTTTACTGCAACCTTCAAGAGATGGCTGAGATATGGAGATATTTCTGCTTCTGTTTGTGGTGCGGCGTCTGCCTCGTCCTGACCTCTATACGGGGACGTCTCTTGGAAACCAAGCTTGTCCCCAAAGGGCAAAGCGGGATATGCTGATGTAAGGAGTGAAGCAGGTGCACAGAGGACTGTCAACAGATACCGGTTAGGCCAGAATGCATCAGCCCCGAGGGCACCCCCACATGCTGGGGGGGGGGGTTGGATTTTTCTCCTATTGGGGGGGGGCGGGCAGCCCGTGTTCATGATATGCTGTTAGTAAAAGATCACTAGGCTTGTATCTGCTTCCCCCCCCACTACACAACAGGTCATAGCAGTGTACTTGCTGAAATATTTAAAAACAAGTGCTGAGTAACGATCAGCGAATTGAGCAAAGTTGGGTTTGTTGAACTTTTGCTGAACTCAGCGGGAAATCTTCGAACCCCAAACATAGTACCCCAGACCCCACACTGAAGTCTATGGGGTTCCTGGTGGCATGGGATGATTGTCTTGACAGGGTTCATTATATCCACGGAGTGTTTCTCACTGTGATTGATGAGGGATCTACATCGCTGGACCACATGATCGACAACTAATTTTAATTGTTAATTTTTGAATAAATGACTTTATTACATGTACATGTGTTGTTTTTTTTTTAGTACCCCTTGTTAATTCATGTATGAAGAGGGCCTGATAGCTGGAGGCCACCTTATCTCTAAGCAGGCTTCTAGATCGCACCAAGTCCCTCTTCTCCCACACGTACCTCCACATCCACCAAGCCAGGGTTGTGGGGATGAGAGACCTGTCTCCATCAGGTGGTGGGGATAAGAGCCTTCTCTCCATCAGGTGGTGAGGATGAGAGCCTTGTCTCCATTAGGTGGTGGGGATGAGAGCCTTGTCTCCATTAGGTGGTGGGGATGAGAGCCTTGATCCCACCAAGTCCCCCCTCCCCAGCATGTACCTCCACATCCACCAAGCCAGGGTTGTGGGGATGAGAGACCTGTCTCCATCAGGTGGTGGGGATGAGAGCCTTGATTCCACCAAGTCCCCCCTCCCCAGCATGTACCTCCACATCCACCAAGCCAGGGTTGTGGGGATGAGAGACCTGTCTCCATCAGGTGGTGGGGATGAGAGCCTTGATTCCACCAAGTCCCCCCTCCCCAGCATGTACCTCCACATCCACCAAGCCAGGGTTGTGGGGATGAGAGACCTGTCTCCATCAGGTGGTGGGGATGAGAGCCTTGTCTCCTAATTATTAGGTGGTGGGGATGAGAACCTTGATTCCACCAAGTCCCCCCTCCCCCGCACGTACCTCCACATCCACCAAGCCAGGGTGGTGGACGTGAGAGCCTTGTCCCCCATCACTCCATCAACATAGAGAAAAGGTGTTTTGGCAGGGAGGACCCCTTGTTCTAGATTTCAATAGGTCCCCCCCACATACCTCCACATCCACCAGGGTGATGGGGATGAGATTCTTGTCCTCATTAACATAGGGACAAGGTACCTTGGCAGGGAGGACCCCTTATTCTAGATTCCAATAGCCCCCCCCCCCCCCCCCATAAAGCACCCTCCCAATGTTGAGGGCATAAATCCTAGTATAGTTTAGGGAGAGGAGCAGGCAGGCTGCATGCTCAGATAAGGCTCTGCTTTGGATTTTTGAAGGCCATGCTATATTTTTTATGTTTTGTTTTTTTCATTTCCCGGGGTTCCCCTTAAAATCCATACCAGACTTGCATTGAGGCATACAACCCGGCTGGTTAGGAAGGGGTGAGCAGCCAGACTGCAGTCCTACCTCCTGAGTAGAGATGAGCCAAACACCCCCCCCCCCCCCCCGGTTCGGTTTGCATCCAGAACATGCAAACAGGCAAAAACTTTGTTAGAACATGCGAACACCGTTAAAGTCTATGGGACACGAACATGAAAAATCAAAAGTGCTCATTTTAAAGGCTAATATGCAAGTTATACGCCCGTTTTTTCGGGAGCAGAGATTTTAATGATGCTTAAAGGGAAACAATAAAAGTGAAATATTCCTTTACATTTCGTACCTGGGGGGTGTCTATAGTATGCCCGTAAAGGGGCGCATGTTTCCTGTGTTTGGAACAGTCCGAGAGCAAAATGACATTTCTAAAGGAAAAAAGTAATTTAAAAGTACTTGCGGCTATTAATACACATAAAATTTATTGAAAAAAACGGCATGGGATTCCCCCACAGGGAAACCCCGAACCAAAACTAAAAAAAAAAAATGCGTGGGGGTTCCCCCAAATTCCATACCAGGCCCTTCAGGGGGAGTAGTTTTAAATTACTTTTTTTCCTTTAGAAATGTCATTTTGCTCTCGGACAGTTCTAAGCACAGGAAACATGCACCCCTTTACAGGCATACTATAGACACCCCCCAGGTACGACATTTAAAGGAATATTACACTTTTATTGTTTCACTTTAAGCATTATTAAAATCGCTGCTGCTGAAAAAACTGCAGTTTTTTGCATTGATTCATGTCTCCTGGGGCAGGACCCGGGTCCCCAAACACTTTTTATGACAATAACTTGCATATTAGCCTTTAAAATGAGCACTTTTGATTTCTCCCATAGACTTTTAAAGGGTGTTCCGCGGCTTTCCAATTTTCCGCGGCTACCCCAAATTGTTCGCTATTCGGCAAACAGCCAATGTTCAACCCGAACATAAAGCCCACCCCTTCTCCTGAGCTATACCAGGCCTCTTGCCCTCATTATTGGGTGGGAAATTTGCCAGGGGAAGAAGTGAAGTCCTCCCCCCGGAAGGGAATCTGGTCCCGATGTAGAGAAGATAGGGGCCTCATTCTCACATCCCTGCTGGGAGGGGTTTTAAAATCTGGAGAGCCCCCATTTGTAAAAAGGGGGCCCCCAGAAATGCGGCCCTTCCCAAGCGAAGGAGTTACTCATTCACACAAAAATGAGTAACCCAGAGGACCCAGAATGCATTTCTCTCCTCCCTTCAGGACATTTCAGATTTTTATCAGAAGTTTCACATCTGACGGAGATATGAGAAATGTGAAACATTCTACATGGTGATCCGAGCGACTCGATACTCTGAGCTCTGCACCAGAGGGAGCTCCCACCATCCCTGTGCGAGTTCCCGGGTCTGTACACCCGCTGTGCCCATTATGAGGGGTTCCCACCATCCCTGTGCGAGTTCCCGGGTCTGTACACCCGCTGTGCCCATTATGAGGGGCTCCCACCATCCCTGTGCGAGTTCCCGGGTCTGTACACCCGCTGTGCCCATTATGAGGGGTTCCCACCATCCCTGTGCTGAGTTCCTGGGTCTGTACATCCGCTGTGCCCATTATGAGGGGTCTCCACCATCCCTGTGCCGAGTTCCCGGGTCTGTACGCCCGCTGTGCCCATTATGAGGGGTTCCCACCATCCCTGTGCCGAGTTCCCGGGTCTGTACACCCGCTGTGCCCATTATGAGGGGTTCCCACCATCCCTGTGCCGAGTTCCCGGGTCTGTACACCCTCTGTGCCCATTATGAGGGGTTCCCATCATCCCTGTGCCGAGTTCCCGGGTCTGTACACCCTCTGTGCCCATTATGAGGGGTTCCCACCATCCCTGTGCTGAGTTCCCGGGTCTGTACACCCGCTGTGCCCGTTATGAGGGGTTCCCACCATCCCTGTGCTGAGTTCCCGGGTCTGTACACCCGCTGTGCCCGTTATGAGGGGTTCCCACCATCCCTGTGCTGAGTTCCTGGGTCTGTATATCCGCTGTGCCCATTATGAGAGGTTCCCACCATCCCTGTGCTGAGTTCCCGGGTCTGTACACCCTCTGTGCCCATTATGAGGGGTTCCCACCATCCCTGTGCTGAGTTCCCGGGTCTGTACACCCTCTGTGCCCATTATGAGGGGTTCCCACCATCCCTGTGCTGAGTTCTCGGGTCTGTACACCCGCTGTGCCCATTATGAGGGGTTCCCACCATCCCTGTGCTGAGTTCTCGGGTCTGTACACCCGCTGTACCCATTATGAGGGGTTCCCACCATCCCTGTGCTGAGTTCCCGGGTCTGTACACCCGCTGTGCCCATTATGAGGAGTTCCCACCATCCCTGTGCTGAGTTCCTGGGTCTGTATATCCGCTGTGCCCATTATGAGAGGTTCCCACCATCCATGTGCTGAGTTCCCGGGTCTGTACACCTGCTGTGCCCATTATGAGGAGTTCCCACCATCCCTGTGCTGAGTTCCTGGGTCTGTACACCCGCTGTGCCCATTATGAGGGGTTCTCACCATCCCTGTGCAGAGTTCCCGGGTCTGTACACCCGCTGTGCCCATTATGAGGGGTTCCCACCATCCCTGTGCCGAGTTCCCGGGTCTGTACACCCACTGTGCCCATTATGAGGGGTTCCCACCATCCCTGTGCTGAGTTTGCGGGTCTGTAACCCTCTGTGCCCATTATGAGGGGTTCCTACCATCCCTGTGCCGAGTTCCTGGGTCTGTATATCCGCTGTGCCCATTATGAGGGGTTCCCACCATCCCTGTGCTGAGTTCTCGGGTCTGTACACCCGCTGTACCCATTATGAGGGGTTCCCACCATCCCTGTGCTGAGTTCCCGGGTCTGTACACCCGCTGTGCCCATTATGAGGAGTTCCCACCATCCCTGTGCTGAGTTCCTGGGTCTGTATATCCGCTGTGCCCATTATGAGAGGTTCCCACCATCCATGTGCTGAGTTCCTGGGTCTGTACACCCGCTGTGCCCATTATGAGGAGTTCCCACCATCCCTGTGCTGAGTTCCCGGGTCTGTATATCCGCTGTGCCCATTATGAGGGGTTCCCACCATCCCTGTGCTGAGTTCCTGGGTCTGTATATCCGCTGTGCCCATTATGAGGGGTTCCCACCATCCCTGTGCTGAGTTCTCGGGTCTGTACACCCGCTGTACCCATTATGAGGGGTTCCCACCATCCCTGTGCTGAGTTCCTGGGTCTGTATATCCGCTGTGCCCATTATGAGGGGTTCCCACCATCCCTGTGCTGAGTTCTCGGGTCTGTACACCCGCTGTACCCATTATGAGGGGTTCCCACCATCCCTGTGCTGAGTTCTCGGGTCTGTACACCCGCTGTACCCATTATGAGGGGTTCCCACCATCCCTGTGCTGAGTTCCCGGGTCTGTACACCCGCTGTGCCCATTATGAGGGGTTCTCACCATCCCTGTGCTGAGTTCCCGGGTCTGTACACCCGCTGTGCCCATTATGAGGGGTTCTCACCATCCCTGTGCAGAGTTCCCGGGTCTGTACACCCGCTGTGCCCATTATGAGGGGTTCCCACCATCCCTGTGCCGAGTTCCCGGGTCTGTACACCTGCTGTGCCCATTATGAGGGGTTCCCACCATCCCTGTGCTGAGTTCCCTGGTCTGTACACCCGCTGTGCCCATTATGAGGGGCTCTCACCATCCCTGTGCTGAGTTCCCGGGTCTGTACACCCGCTGTGCCCATTATGAGGGGTTCTCACCATCCCTGTGCTGAGTTCCCGGGTCTGTACACCCGCTGTGCCCATTATGAGGGGTTCTCTCCATCCCTGTGCAGAGTTCCCGGGTCTGTACACCCGCTGTGCCCATTATGAGGGGTTCTCACCATCCCTGTGCAGAGTTCCCGGGTCTGTACACCCGCTGTGCCCATTATGAGGGGTTCTCACCATCCCTGTGCTGAGTTCCCGGGTCTGTACACCCGCTGTGCCCATTATGAGGGGTTCTCACCATCCCTGTGCAGAGTTCCCGGGTCTGTACACCCGCTGTGCCCATTATGAGGGGTTCCCACCATCCCTGTGCCGAGTTCCCGGGTCTGTACACCCGCTGTGCCCATTATGAGGGGTTCTCCCCATCCCTGTGCCGAGTTCCCGGGTCTGTACACCCGCTGTGCCCATTATGAGGGGTTCCCACCATCCCTGTGCTGAGTTCCTGGGTCTGTACACCCGCTGTGCCCATTATGAGGGGTTCCCACCATCCCTGTGCTGAGTTCCTGGGTCTGTACACCCGCTGTGCCCATTATGAGGGGTTCCCACCATCCCTGTGCCGAGTTCCCGGGTCTGTACACCCGCTGTGCCCATTATGAGGGGTTCCCACTATCCCTGTGCTGAGTTCCCGGGTCTGTACACCCGCTGTGCCCATTATGAGGGGTTCCCCACCATCCCTGTGCCGAGTTCCCGGGTCTGTACACCCGCTGTGCCCATTATGAGGGGTTCTCACCATCCCTGTGCTGAGTTCCCCGGTCTGTACACCCGCTGTGCCCATTATGAGGGGTTCTCACCATCCCTGTGCTGAGTTCCCCGGTCTGTACACCCGCTGTGCCCATTATGAGGGGTTCTCACCATCCCTGTGCTGAGTTCCCCGGTCTGTACACCCGCTGTGCCCATTATGAGGGGTTCCCACCATCACTGTGCCCTTCTGTATGACTCTAGAGGAGTAAATATGAAGACAGAACGCTGATTTCCATGGAAAGGGTTAATGGTGGAATCTCACATTGGTCAGACATGTGATGGACCCTCTGGCAGTGTGGCCCCTGAGGGATAGGTGCGCTTGCTGTGATCGGTCCGGTGACATTTCTCTCTCTGTAGAACGAATTCTCTTCATGTTCTCCATTGTTGGTGACATCAGAGAGGCAGTGCGGGGGTTAATCAATCATCAGATATGAAATGTCTCTTCTATCAGATTTCATCCCTCCCCCCTCCTATTTGTATTTAAGACAAGACTTCGCTTCTCTGCGCCAGTTCTTCCCCAATCCGGCCAATCATTCGCATGCTGTCAGCCATGGCGGCGCTGACACTGCGCATCGCCCTTCTTCTGGCGCCTCTGATCCATCATGCAGGTAAGTCGGTCAGACCAACCGATGACTATACTTTGTATAATATATTAAGGAACAGTTTCATTTTTCGTATATATCATATAATGTATAAAATAAATATTAAAATGTATATGTTATATATTATTAGGCAGATTTGATATATAGGAATACACAGAGCATTTTATATTATTATTATTATTATTATTAATAATAATTATTATAAAATTGTATTATTATTTATTTTGATCTATTATTATTTAATTAATATTAATATGCATAATTTATTATTATTTATTATCTATTATTATTATTATTATCTATTATTATTATCATAATTTTTTATTGTTACTATTATTAATATTTATCATGTATTATTATTATTAATAATTATTATAAAATGTTATTATTATTTATTTTGATCTATTATTATTTAATTAATATTAATATGCATAATTTATTATTATTTATTATCTATTATTATTATTATTATCTATTATTATTATTATCATAATTTTTTATTGTTACTATTATTAATATTTATCATGTATTATTATTATTAATAATTATTATACAATTGTATTATTATTATTTATTTTGATCTATTATTATTTTATTAATATTAATATGTATAATTTATTATTATTTATTATCTATTATTATTATTATCATTATTTTTTATTGTTAATATTATTAATATTTATCATGTATTATTATTATTTATTTTGATCTATTATTATTTTATTAATATTAATATGTATCATTTATTATTTATTATCTATTATTATTTTCATTATTTTTTATCGTTAATATTATTAATATTTATCATTTATTATTATTATTATTATTATTATTATTATCATCATTTATTGTTATTATTTATTATTATTATTTCTATTATTATTATTGTTTTTTATTATTATTATTATTATTATTATTATTATTATTATTATTATTATTGTTTTTGTTGTTATTATTTATATGATACAATGTCTGAGAATTTATCTCTATTTTATTTTCTATTTACAGGAGCCAAATGTATCTGTGAGTATCTCTACCCATCCCCCTCATTAGATAGATAGATAGATAGATAGATAGATAGATAGATAGATAGATAGATAGATAGATAGATAAGCTATATTAGCTATAATAGATATAATAGATATACAGATATATAGATATAATGATATAATAGGTATAATAGATAAGATATGAACACCCAGACCCCTCATCTCTCTATCTCCTGGCAGACTCCAGCTCCTCCCCAGACTTCGGCCCTATTGGTCTCTGTTCTTTGTGTTCGGGGTTCTGTTATGAGAAGAACGGTTGTCGCTGTTCTGATGGACTTACCTCTTGTCTCCCGGATGGGAACGTCCAGTGCGCTGTTGCTGATCTCACCCTCTGCTGCCCCCCGGGGTTATATTATAACCAGGCCTCCTCGTGCTGCACAGGTGAGCGTCCTCCTCCGTCATCTCCACCCCTCATACGATGACTTCTATGGGATTTATCAGGTTTATCTTTTACAGAGTCCTCCATCTGCGAGTCGGGGTGCGCTACAGACGAGGTGTGCGCCATGGGAGTGTGTGTGTGCAACTCCAGCCTCTACCAAGATAAGAGTAAGTCCCCCCCTCCCCCGCTCTCCTGTTTGTCTACACAGTGAACCTAAATCTAGGGAAAGATTGCATTCTCCTTGTCTGCATTGTGGCTCCCTCACATCATTAGGGACTGCAGAAGGTCTCTAGTTATCAGTGAGATCAGAGGAGCAGTAAAGTGCAGTCACTTTATAACTAGTCATGGTCAGTTTGTTATCAGGCCAAGCTGGTAAGTGTTCTGAGAAATGTTCTGTATTATAATACATAGCGCCCCCTTGTCTCTGCAGCCGGTACTGATTTCCACCCTGCGCTGAGCTGCGATATTAATGCAATGATGGTTACCGCCAGCCAATGCCTGCTCTCCTCCCTCGGGTATGACCCCGCCTCTATTCATCTGAGGGACTCATCACAGAGCTGTAACTTCATCTCTTCATCTTCCATCAACGGGCAGAAAGTCATCGTCCTCCCGGCTACAGCGACACCCGGCCGGTGCGGGAACACAGCGACGGTAAGGATGGATCCCATTCACTCCATAGATCTACAATACAGCCGACCTCCAGACCCCCCCAAATCCACGCCTACAAACTACGCCTACAAATCCACGCCCACAAATCCACGCCCACAAATCCACACCCACAAATCCACCCCTACAAATCCACCCCTACAAATCCACGCCCACAAATCCACGCCCACAAATCCACACCCACAAATCCACACCCACAAATCCACCCCTACAAATCCACCCCTACAAATCCACCCCTACAAATCCACGCCCACAAATCCACGCCCACAAATCCACACCCACAAATCCACCCCTACAAATCCACCCCTACAAATCCACTCCTGCAATTCCACCCCTACATTTCCAATCCTACAAATCCACGCCTACAAATCCACGCCTACAAATCCACCCCTGCAAATCCACGCCTACAAATCCACCCCAAATCCACCCCAAATCCACCCCTACAAATCCACCCCTACAAATCCACCCCTACAAATCCACTCCTGCAATTCCACCCCTACATTTCCAATCCTACAAATCCACGCCTACAAATCCACCCCTGCAAATCCACGCCTACAAACCCACCCCTACAAATCCGCACCTACAAATCCACCCCTACAAATCCACCCCTACAAATCCACCCCTACAAATCCACTCCTGCAATTCCACCCCTACATTTCCAATCCTACAAATCCACGCCTACAAATCCACCCCTGCAAATCCACGCCTACAAATCCACGCCTACAAATCCGCCCCTACAAATCCACGCCTACAAATCCACACCTACAAATCCACGCCTACAAATCCGCCCCTACAAATCCGCACCTACAAATCCGCACCTACAAATCCGCACCTACAAATCCGCACCTACAAATCCACGCCTACAAATCCGCACCTACAAATCCGCACCTACAATTCCACCCCTGCAAATCCACTCCTACAAATCCGCACCTAAAAATCCGCACCTACAATTCCACCCCTACAAATCCACCCACGCCTACAAATCCACCCCTGCAAATCCACCCCTACAAATCCACCCCTACAAATCCGCACCTACAAATCCGCACCTACAAATCCACCCCTACAAATCCACCCCTACAAATCCGCACCTACAAATCCGCACCTACAAATCCACCCCTACAAATCCACCCCTACAAATCCGCACCTACAAATCCGCACCTACAAATCCGCACCTACAAATCCGCACCTACAAATCCACCCCTACAAATCCACTCCTAAAAATCAGCACCTAAAAATCCGCCCCTACAATTGCACCCCTGCAAATCCACTCCTAAAAATCAGCACCTACAAATCCGCCCCTACAAATCCACCCCTACAAATCCGCACCTAAAAATCCGCACCTACAAATCCGCACCTACAAATCCGCACCTACAATTCCACCCCTGCAAATCCACTCCTAAAAATCCACCCCTATAAATCCACACCTACAATTCCATGCCTACAAATCCATCCACGCCTGCAAATCCACCCCTGCAAATCCACCCCTGCAAATCCACCCCTGCAAATCCACCCCTGCAAATCCACCCCTGCAAATCCACCCCTACAAATCCACCCCTACAATTCCACCCCTGCAAATCCACTCCTAAAAATCCGCACCTAAAAATCCGCACCTACAAATCCGCCCCTACAAATCCACCCCTACAAATCCGCACCTACAATTCCACCCCTGCAAATCCGCACCTAAAAATCCACCCCTATAAATCCACACCTACAATTCCATGCCTACAAATCCATCCACGCCTGCAAATCCACCCCTGCAAATCCACCCCTGCAAATCCACCCCTGCAAATCCACCCCTGCAAATCCACCCCTGCAAATCCACCCCTACAAATCCACCCCTACAATTCCACCCCTGCAAATCCACTCCTAAAAATCCGCACCTAAAAATCCGCACCTACAAATCCGCCCCTACAAATCCACCCCTACAAATCCGCACCTACAATTCCACCCCTGCAAATCCGCACCTAAAAATCCACCCCTATAAATCCACACCTACAATTCCATGCCTACAAATCCATCCACGCCTGCAAATCCACCCCTGCAAATCCACCCCTGCAAATCCACCCCTGCAAATCCACCCCTGCAAATCCACCCCTGCAAATCCACCCCTACAAATCCACCCCTACAATTCCACCCCTGCAAATCCACTCCTAAAAATCCGCACCTAAAAATCCGCACCTAAAAATCCGCACCTACAAATCCGCCCCTACAATTCCACCCCTGCAAATCCGCACCTAAAAATCCACCCCTATAAATCCACACCTACAATTCCATGCCTACAAATCCATCCACGCCTGCAAATCCACCCCTACAAATCCACCACTACAAATCCACACCAACAAATCCACCCCTACAAATCCACAACACATGTGTGATTTATTATTTACACTTGCTGTGGATAGTGGAACACATAGGTGATAGCAGCAGCTACACTATGTTTATACCACTAGGTGGCAGCGCACAACCATTTTGACTATTTGTTACTGAGATACACAAATGTCACCTGTCTGTATGTCAGAGGAGATGTCATTCCGTCCGGCCAGCTTTTGATTACAGATCATCTGCTAGGGATGTGCCCAACTGAATATCTGCACACAACTGTCACATCTCTTTATATCTCTCTATCTCCTGTCTGATCAATGTTTATAAACAATGTTACTTTGTATCTCTCAATCTTCTGTCTGATCAATGTTTATAAACAATGTTACTTTGTATCTCTCTATCTTCTGTCTGATCAATGTTTATAAAAAATGTTACTTTGTATCTCTCTCTCTCCCATCTTTTCAATGTTTATAAACAATGTTACTTTATATCTCAATGTCTCCTGTCTGATCAACGTTTATAAACAATGTTACTTTGAATCTCTCCATCTCTCATCTGATCAATGTTTATAAACAATGTTACTTTGTATCTCTCTATCTCCCGTCTGATCAATGTTTATAAACAATGTTACTTTGTATCTCTCTCTCTCTTCCGTCTGATCAATGTTTATAAACAATGTTACTTTGTATCTGTCTCCTGTCTGATCAATGTTTATAAGCAATGTTACTCAGGGTGCCTTCTGGGTTCTTAAGAGGTGCCTTGACAAAATGCCTAAAATTTGCCCCAAATTGTCCACAAACTGTGAAGAAGTGGGTGGATCAGGTCCGCCTTTTTGTATATATAAAATAGGTTCTTATTGTGCAGCACTAGAACCTCTGGCACTCTGTGGGCCACATGCCAGCGTCTAAAAACCAATGACATCATAAGTGGACAAGGTGGACGTCAGGTGCCCGAGGACACCCTAGTTTGCCCCTCCTTTGCTCCTCTCCTTCAGCACCGGGGTCAAGCTGGCTAAGTGAGAGAGCGAAACTGAGAGAGGAGAGAAACACCAGAATACTAGTCGGGACCAGCGTGCAAAGGTGTATTTCCTTTGTGAGAATAAATCCCCTCTAGTGTCCTACGTGTGTCCCGTGAATGTAAGAATATTCATTGGGGTTTCTTTACATTTTTATCATTTTAAAGGGTTCCTCGGCTGAAAACAAAGGTTGAGAAGCTCTGGTCTAGTGGACCCGATGTCCACAATTGGTTAGGAACATATTTGAAGCACCGTAGAGATTTGATCCTATTGGACTTTCATGTCTTTGCGCTATTTTATTCATTGATTTGTATGCATGGATGACATATTTTATATTTGGTGGGACCATGGTGGGTGTCGTGAGATGATGGTCTACTTAGAGAGGAGATGTCGTCTGTCATGAAGTGAAGCTTGGAGTATTTTGGGGGGAATAATACTGTGAACATCGGACACTTAGCACTCTTGGATTGGACACTTCATTGGTGGAATATTGGGAAAGGGCGTGGCTTCATACATGGAATATCAGTTTGGAGAAGAAGCCTCAATTTTTTTTCTGCAGAATCCCCGGGAGACATATCGGCACTGGGCTGGTCAGAAGACAATGGTGAAAGAAATGATACAATGTAACATGGCTGTTCCCTCACATCTCTGTCCTCTGATTTCAGGAAGACGGACCCAGACTCTTCATCACCAACACCATAGACATCGGTGCGCCAGTAAACTCCAACGTCACCGCCAATCCAATCAGCTTCAACATCACCTGCCCGCTCTTCACCGGGACATACCCCCTCGCTCAGTAAGGAACCCGATACATTGTTTAGAGGAATTAATTACATCAAGCAAAGCGCTAGAATATTTATTAGAAATGGCTGTGAGAAGAGCGGTAGGAGAAGTCTTGGATGTGAGGAGTAGGAATGAGCCATAAACCCTCCGGTTCCTCCTCCTCGGCTCCTCCTCCCCAGCTTCCACCTCCTCGGCTCCTCGGCTCCCTCCTCCTCAGCTTCCTCCTTCTCGGCTCCTCAGCTCCTTCCTCCCTGGCTTCCTCCTCCTCAGCTCCTCCTAGGCTTCCTCCACCTCGGCTCCTCAGTTCCTCCTCCTCGGCTTCCTCCTCCTCGGCTCCCTCCTCCTCAGCTCCTCAGCTCCTCCTGCTCAGCTTCCTCCTCCTCGGCTCCCTCCTCCTCAGCTCCTCCTGCTCAGCTTCCTCCTCCTCAGCTCCTCCTCCTCAGCTCCTCCTCCTAGGCTTTCTCCGCCTTGGCTCCTCAGCTTCCTCCTCCTCGGCTCCCTCCTCCTCGGCTCGTCAGTTCCCTCCTCCCTGGCTTCCTCCACCTCGGCTCCCTCCTCCTCGGCTCCCTCCTCCTCAGCTCCTCCTGCTCAGCTTCCTCCTCCTCAGCTCCTCCTCCTAGGCTTTCTCCGCCTTGGCTCCTCAGCTTCCTCCACCTCGGCTCCCTCCTCCTCGGCTTCCTCCTCGGCTCCTCCTCCTCAGCTCTCTCCTCATCGTCTCCCTCCTCCTCCTCCTCGGCTTCTCCTCCTTGGCCGAACATGTGAACAGACAAAAAAATTTGTGGGAACACAGTTAAAGTCTATGGGACTCGAAAGTGAAAAACCAAAAGTGCTCATTTTAAAGGCTTATATGCAAGTTATTGTCCTAAAAAGCATTTGAGGGGCCGGCTCCTGCCCCAGGGGACATGTATCAATGCAAAAAAATTTTTTTTAAAAACTGCCGTTTTTTGGGAGCAGTGATTTTAATGACGCTTAAAGTGAAACACTAAAAGTGTAATATTCCTTTACATATCGTACCTGGGGGGTCCCCTTAGTCTGCCTGTAAATTGGCGCATCTTTCCCATGTTCATAACAGTCCCGCAGCAAAATGACATTCTAGATAAGTCACCCCGCCCACAGACCCCCACAACCTTGTTGTGGGGATGAGGCCCTTGTCCCCCTCAACATGGGGACAAGGAGCTTCAGGGGGGAACCACAAAGCACCCTCCCCATGTTGAGGGCAAGTGGCCTGGTACAGTTCAGGAGGGGGGGGCGCTCTCTCGTGCCCCCCTCTTTTCCTGTGGCCTGCCAGGTTTGCGTGCTCAGAAAGGGTCTGGTATGGATTTTGGGGGAGGGGGGGACCCATAGCATTTTTTTTTCTTTTACATTTTGGCGTGGGGTTCCCCTTAACCACTTCAATACACAATTATGTCTCTCAGCAGAGCGCGCTGTGATTGGCAAAAACATGCAGGTCAGGTGCATGCTTTGGTTAATCATAAGATCTCGCAGTGCATTATGGGGAATTCCACGACGGTTCGATTGGAACATTGGGCTCATCCCTAGTGAGGAGTAGACATGTGCATGGGTCATTCGTTATGATCGGAATTCATAAAAAAAAATGTGAAAATCCATAAATTCGAAATTCGGAAATTTTGATATTCGAAAATAAGAAAGAAAATTCGAAAGAAGGAAAATCTGTAAATTCTAAATAATAAAAAGATTAGACGTGAGCATTGCCGAAAAATGTGTTTGTTTTCGTTTCATTTATTTTTTTTTGTTGGTTTTTTTTTGGGTCATTTGTTATGATCGAAATTCTTAAGTTTGAAAATCCATAAATTCATAAAATTCAAATATTCAGAAATTGGAAAATCCAAAAATAAGAAAGAAAATTTGAAAGAACAAGAATACAAAAATTAGAAATAATAACTAACTAACTAACAATAACTAAATATTAAATTCTAGGTTTCTAGGTATTGGAATTGGAAAATCCGAAAATAAGAAAGAAAATTCGAAAGAACATGAATCCGAAAATTTGAAATAACTAACTAACTAACCATAACTAACTATTAAATTCTAGGTTTCTAGGTATTGGAATTTCCTTTAAAATGTGTCTGTTAGTGAACGTAATGAATACAAATTTATCCGAAGTTGCAAATTATCCAAAATAATGAATGCCACATCGAAACAAATGGAACAAAATTAATTTCTAATAATAATAATAATAATGATAATAAAAAAGTTTATCTTTATTATTATTGTTATTTATTATTATTAATCCATTACATTACATTCGTTTAGATACGGCATTCAATATTTCGGATAAATTCATATTCATTACATTCACTAGCAGCCAAATTTGAAAAGAAATTCCAATACCTATAATTTAATAATTAGTTTGCCATTTCAGATTTTCGTTCTTATTTTCGGATTTTTGACTTTTTGGATTTCCGAAATTTGGGATTTTTGAATTTAGATTTTCGAATTTAACAAATTTTTGAATATTCTAATTTATGAATTTTCGAATTTATGAATATTCAGAAAAGGTTATTTAAAGGGGTTTGCGTTAATTCGGATATTTCCAAATGAACGAATTTGTTGAAATTCGTTGAAATAAATAATTTGTAAATAAACAAATTGCACATGTCTAGTGAGGAGTCCCCACCAGAGAACCTGAGAAAGGTTTTTGGTCTACAGAACATTTATTGGGTTGTGTCCCTCTGGTGAGAACTGGATGACAGACTGGGAAATGGGAATATAATCCACAGACAAAGGTTGGGACAGGAGGGATGATGGTGGAGTATTAGTAGGTGGTGGGCAGGAGGTATGATGGGGGAGTCGTATTGGTAGGTGGTGGGCAGGAGGTATGATGGTGGAGTATTGGTGGGTGGTGGGCAGGAGGTATGATGGGGGAATCGTATTGGTAGGTGGTGGGCAGGAGCCAGGAGGTATGATGGGGGAGTCGTATTGGTAGGTGGTGGGCAGGAGGTATGATGGTGGAGTATTGGTGGGTGGTGGGCAGGAGGTATGATGGGGGAGTCGTATTGGTAGGTGGTGGGCAGGAGGTATGATGGGGGAGTATTGGTGGGTGGTGGGCAGGAGGTATGATGGTGGAGTATTGGTAGGTGGTGGGCAGGAGGTATGATGGGGGAGTTGTATTGGTAGGTGGTGGGCAGGAGATATGATGGGGGAGTCGTATTGGTAGGTGGTGGGCAGGAGGTATGATGGTGGAGTCGTATTGGTAGGTGGTGGGCAGGAGGTATTATGGGGGAGTCGTATTGGTAGGTGGTGGGCAGGAGGTATGATGGGGGAGTATTGGTGGGTGGTGGGCAGGAGGTATGATGGTGGAGTATTGGTAGGTGGTGGGCAGGAGGTATGATGGGGGAGTCGTATTGGTAGGTGGTGGGCAGGAGGTATGATGGTGGAGTATTGGTGGGTGGTGGGCAGGAGGTATGGTGGTGGAGTATTGGTAGGTGGTGGGCAGGAGGTATGATGGGGGAGTTGTATTGGTAGGTGGTGGGCAGGAGGTATGATGGGGGAGTCGTATTGGTAGGTGGTGGGCAGGAGGTATGATGGTGGAGTTGTATTGGTAGGTGGTGGGCAGGAGGTATGATGGGGGAGTCGTATTGGTAGGTGGTGGGCAGGAGGTATGATGGGGGAGTATTGGTAGGTGGTGGGCAGGAGGTATGATGGTGGACTATTGGTAGGTGGTGGGCAGGAGGTATGATGGGGGAGTATTGGTAGGTGGTGGGCAGGAGGTATGATGGTGGAGTATTGGTAGGTGGTGGGCAGGAGGTATGATGGGGGAGTCGTATTGGTAGGTGGTGGGCAGGAGGTATGATGGGGGTGTCGTATTGGTAGGTGGTGGGCAGGAGGTATGATAGTGGAGTATTGGTAGGTGGTGGGCAGGAGGTATGATGGGGGAGTCGTATTGGTAGGTGGTGGGCAGGAGGTATGATAGTGGAGTATTGGTAGGTGGTGGGCAGGAGGTATGATGGGGGAGTCGTATTGGTAGGTGGTGGGCAGGAGGTATGATGGGGGAGTCGTATTGGTAGGTGGTGGGCAGGAGGTATGATAGTGGAGTATTGGTAGGTGGTGGGCAGGAGGTATGATGGTGGAGTATTGGTAGGTGGTGGGCAGGAGGTATGATGGGGGAGTCGTATTGGTAGGTGGTGGGCAGGAGCTATGATGGTGAAGTATTGGTGGGTGGTGGGCAGGAGGTATGATGGGGGAGTCGTATTGGTAGGTGGTGGGCAGGAGGTATGATGGGGGAGTTGTATTGGTAGGTGGTGGGCAGGAGGTATGATGGGGGAGTATTGGTGGGTGGTGGGCAGGAGGTATGATGGTGGAGTATTGGTAGGTGGTGGGCAGGAGGTATGATGGGGGAGTTGTATTGGTAGGTGGTGGGCAGGAGGTATGATGGGGGAGTCGTATTGGTAGGTGGTGGGCAGGAGGTATGATAGTGGAGTATTGGTAGGTGGTGGGCAGGAGGTATGATGGGGGAGTCGTATTGGTAGGTGGTGGGCAGGAGGTATGATGGGGGAGTCGTATTGGTAGGTGGTGGGCAGGAGGTATGATGGTGGAGTATTGGTAGGTGGTGGGCAGGAGGTATGATGGGGGAGTCGTATTGGTAGGTGGTGGGCAGGAGGTATGATGGGGGAGTATTGGTGGGTGGTGGGCAGGAGGTATGATGGTGGAGTATTGGTGGGTGGTGGGCAGGAGGTATGATGGTGGAGTATTGGTAGGTGATGATAATAAAAAAGTTTATCTTTATTATTATTGTTATGTATTATTATTAATCCATTACATTACATTCGTTTAGATACGGCATTCAATATTTCGGATAAATTCATATTCATTACATTCACTAGCAGCCAAATTTGAAAAGAAATTCCAATACCTATAATTTAATAATTAGTTTGCCATTTCAGATTTTCGTTCTTATTTTCGGATTTTTGACTTTTTGGATTTCCGAAATTTGGGATTTTTGAATTTAGATTTTCGAATTTAACAAATTTTTGAATATTCTAATTTATGAATTTTCGAATTTATGAATATTCAGAAAAGGTTATTTAAAGGGGTTTGCGTTAATTCGGATATTTCCAAATGAACGAATTTGTTGAAATTCGTTGAAATAAATAATTTGTAAATAAACAAATTGCACATGTCTAGTGAGGAGTCCCCACCAGAGAACCTGAGAAAGGTTTTTGGTCTACAGAACATTTATTGGGTTGTGTCCCTCTGGTGAGAACTGGATGACAGACTGGGAAATGGGAATATAATCCACAGACAAAGGTTGGAACAGGAGGGATGATGGTGGAGTATTAGTAGGTGGTGGGCAGGAGGTATGATGGGGGAGTCGTATTGGTAGGTGGTGGGCAGGAGGTATGATGGGGGAGTCGTATTGGTAGGTGGTGGACAGGAGGTATGATGGTGGAGTATTGGTAGGTGGTGGGCAGGAGGTATGATGGTGGAGTATTGGTGGGTGGTGGGCAGGAGGTATGATGGGGGAATCGTATTGGTAGGTGGTGGGCAGGAGCCAGGAGGTATGATGGGGGAGTCGTATTGGTAGGTGGTGGGCAGGAGGTATGATGGGGGAGTATTGGTGGGTGGTGGGCAGGAGGTATGATGGTGGAGTATTGGTAGGTGGTGGGCAGGAGGTATGATGGGGGAGTATTGGTAGGTGGTGGGCAGGAGGTATGATAGTGGAGTATTGGTAGGTGGTGGGCAGGAGGTATGATGGGGGAGTATTGGTGGGTGGTGGGCAGGAGGTATGATGGGGGAGTCGTATTGGTAGGTGGTGGGCAGGAGGTATGATGGGGGAGTCGTATTGGTAGGTGGTGGGCAGGAGGTATGATGGGGGAGTCGTATTGGTAGGTGGTGGGCAGGAGGTATGATAGTGGAGTATTGGTAGGTGGTGGGCAGGAGGTATGATGGGGGAGTCGTATTGGTAGGTGGTGGGCAGGAGGTATGATAGTGGAGTATTGGTAGGTGGTGGGCAGGAGGTATGATGGGGGAGTCGTATTGGTAGGTGGTGGGCAGGAGGTATGATGGGGGAGTTGTATTGGTAGGTGGTGGGCAGGAGGTATGATGGGGGAGTATTGGTGGGTGGTGGGCAGGAGGTATGATGGTGGAGTATTGGTAGGTGGGGGGCAGGAGGTATGATGGGGGAGTTGTATTGGTAGGTGGTGGGCAGGAGGTATGATGGTGGAGTATTGGTGGGTGGTGGGCAGGAGGTATGATGGTGGAGTATTGGTAGGTGGTGGGCAGGAGGTATGATGGGGGAGTATTGGTAGGTGGTGGGCAGGAGGTATGATAGTGGAGTATTGGTAGGTGGTGGGCAGGAGGTATGATGGGGGAGTATTGGTGGGTGGTGGGCAGGAGGTATGATGGGGGAGTCGTATTGGTAGGTGGTGGGCAGGAGGTATGATGGGGGAGTCGTATTGGTAGGTGGTGGGCAGGAGGTATGATGGGGGAGTCGTATTGGTAGGTGGTGGGCAGGAGGTATGATAGTGGAGTATTGGTAGGTGGTGGGCAGGAGGTATGATGGGGGAGTCGTATTGGTAGGTGGTGGGCAGGAGGTATGATAGTGGAGTATTGGTAGGTGGTGGGCAGGAGGTATGATGGGGGAGTCGTATTGGTAGGTGGTGGGCAGGAGGTATGATGGGGGAGTTGTATTGGTAGGTGGTGGGCAGGAGGTATGATGGGGGAGTATTGGTGGGTGGTGGGCAGGAGGTATGATGGTGGAGTATTGGTAGGTGGGGGGCAGGAGGTATGATGGGGGAGTTGTATTGGTAGGTGGTGGGCAGGAGGTATGATGGTGGAGTATTGGTGGGTGGTGGGCAGGAGGTATGATGGTGGAGTATTGGTAGGTGGTGGGCAGGAGGTATGATGGGGGAGTTGTATTGGTAGGTGGTGGGCAGGAGGTATGATGGGGGAGTCGTATTGGTAGGTGGTGGGCAGGAGGTATGATGGGGGAGTCGTATTGGTAGGTGGTGGGCAGGAGGTATGATGGTGGACTATTGGTAGGTGGTGGGCAGGAGGTATGATGGGGGAGTATTGGTAGGTGGTGGGCAGGAGGTATGATGGTGGAGTATTGGTAGGTGGTGGGCAGGAGGTATGATGGGGGAGTCGTATTGGTAGGTGGTGGGCAGGAGGTATGATGGGGGTGTCGTATTGGTAGGTGGTGGGCAGGAGGTATGATAGTGGAGTATTGGTAGGTGGTGGGCAGGAGGTATGATGGGGGAGTCGTATTGGTAGGTGGTGGGCAGGAGGTATGATAGTGGAGTATTGGTAGGTGGTGGGCAGGAGGTATGATGGGGGAGTCGTATTGGTAGGTGGTGGGCAGGAGGTATGATGGGGGAGTCGTATTGGTAGGTGGTGGGCAGGAGGTATGATAGTGGAGTATTGGTAGGTGGTGGGCAGGAGGTATGATGGTGGAGTATTGGTAGGTGGTGGGCAGGAGGTATGATGGGGGAGTCGTATTGGTAGGTGGTGGGCAGGAGCTATGATGGTGGAGTATTGGTGGGTGGTGGGCAGGAGGTATGATGGTGGAGTATTGGTAGGTGGTGGGCAGGAGGTATGATGGGGGAGTTGTATTGGTAGGTGGTGGGCAGGAGGTATGATGGGGGAGTCGTATTGGTAGGTGGTGGGCAGGAGGTACGATGGTGGAGTCGTATTGGTAGGTGGTGGGCAGGAGGTATGATGGTGGACTATTGGTAGGTGGTGGGCAGGAGGTATGATGGGGGAGTATTGGTGGGTGGTGGGCAGGAGGTATGATGGGGGAGTCGTATTGGTAGGTGGTGGGCAGGAGCCAGGAGGTATGATGGGGGAGTCGTTTTGGTAGGTGGTGGGCAGGAGGTGTGATGGTGAAATATTGGTAGGTGGTGAGCAGGAGGTATGATGGTGGAGTATTGGTAGGTGGTGGGCAGAAGGTATGATGGGGGAGTCATATTGGTAGGTGGTGGGCAGGAGGTATGATGGGGGAGTCGTATTGGTAGGTGGTGGGCAGGAAGTATGATGGTGGAGTATTGATAGGTGGTGGGCAGGAGGTATGATGGTGGAGTATTATTGGTAGGTGGTGGGCAGGAGGTATGATGGTGGACTATTGGTAGGTGGTGGGCAGGAGGTATGATGGTGGAGTATTGGTAGGTGGTGGGCAGAAGGTATGATGGGGGAGTCATATTGGTAGGTGGTGGGCAGGAGGTATGATGGGGGAGTCGTATTGGTAGGTGGTGGGCAGGAAGTATGATGGTGGAGTATTGATAGGTGGTGGGCAGGAGGTATGATGGTGGAGTATTATTGGTAGGTGGTGGGCAGGAGGTATGATGGTGGACTATTGGTAGGTGGTGGGCAGGAGGTATGATGGTGGAGTCGTATTGGTAGGTGGTGGGCAGGAGGTATGATGGTGGACTATTGGTAGGTGGTGGGCAGGAGGTATGATGGGGGAGTATTGGTAGGTGGTGGGCAGGAGGTATGATGGTGGAGTATTGGTAGGTGGTGGGCAGGAGGTATGATGGGGGAGTCGTATTGGTAGGTGGTGGGCAGGAGGTATGATGGGGGTGTCGTATTGGTAGGTGGTGGGCAGGAGGTATGATAGTGGAGTATTGGTAGGTGGTGGGCAGGAGGTATGATGGGGGAGTCGTATTGGTAGGTGGTGGGCAGGAGGTATGATAGTGGAGTATTGGTAGGTGGTGGGCAGGAGGTATGATGGGGGAGTCGTATTGGTAGGTGGTGGGCAGGAGGTATGATGGGGGAGTCGTATTGGTAGGTGGTGGGCAGGAGGTATGATAGTGGAGTATTGGTAGGTGGTGGGCAGGAGGTATGATGGTGGAGTATTGGTAGGTGGTGGGCAGGAGGTATGATGGGGGAGTCGTATTGGTAGGTGGTGGGCAGGAGCTATGATGGTGGAGTATTGGTGGGTGGTGGGCAGAAGGTATGATGGTGGAGTATTGGTAGGTGGTGGGCAGGAGGTATGATGGGGGAGTTGTATTGGTAGGTGGTGGGCAGGAGGTATGATGGGGGAGTCGTATTGGTAGGTGGTGGGCAGGAGGTACGATGGTGGAGTCGTATTGGTAGGTGGTGGGCAGGAGGTATGATGGGGGAGTCGTATTGGTAGGTGGTGGGCAGGAGGTATGATGGTGGACTATTGGTAGGTGGTGGGCAGGAGGTATGATGGGGGAGTATTGGTGGGTGGTGGGCAGGAGGTATGATGGGGGAGTCGTATTGGTAGGTGGTGGGCAGGAGCCAGGAGGTATGATGGGGGAGTCGTTTTGGTAGGTGGTGGGCAGGAGGTGTGATGGTGAAATATTGGTAGGTGGTGAGCAGGAGGTATGATGGTGGAGTATTGGTAGGTGGTGGGCAGAAGGTATGATGGGGGAGTCATATTGGTAGGTGGTGGGCAGGAGGTATGATGGGGGAGTCGTATTGGTAGGTGGTGGGCAGGAAGTATGATGGTGGAGTATTGATAGGTGGTGGGCAGGAGGTATGATGGTGGAGTATTATTGGTAGGTGGTGGGCAGGAGGTATGATGGTGGACTATTGGTAGGTGGTGGGCAGGAGGTATGATGGGGGAGTATTGGTAGGTGGTGGGCAGGAGGTATGATGGTGGAGTATTGGTAGGTGGTGGGCAGGAGGTATGATGGGGGAGTCGTATTGGTAGGTGGTGGGCAGGAGGTATGATGGGGGTGTCGTATTGGTAGGTGGTGGGCAGGAGGTATGATAGTGGAGTATTGGTAGGTGGTGGGCAGGAGGTATGATGGGGGAGTCGTATTGGTAGGTGGTGGGCAGGAGGTATGATAGTGGAGTATTGGTAGGTGGTGGGCAGGAGGTATGATGGGGGAGTCGTATTGGTAGGTGGTGGGCAGGAGGTATGATGGGGGAGTCGTATTGGTAGGTGGTGGGCAGGAGGTATGATAGTGGAGTATTGGTAGGTGGTGGGCAGGAGGTATGATGGTGGAGTATTGGTAGGTGGTGGGCAGGAGGTATGATAGGGGAGTCGTATTGGTAGGTGGTGGGCAGGAGCTATGATGGTGGAGTATTGGTGGGTGGTGGGCAGGAGGTATGATGGTGGAGTATTGGTAGGTGGTGGGCAGG
This sequence comes from Lithobates pipiens, assembly GCF_037356315.1. Lineage (NCBI taxonomy): Eukaryota > Metazoa > Chordata > Amphibia > Anura > Ranidae > Lithobates > Lithobates pipiens. The sequence goes on from NW_027507718.1 coordinate 540,638,932, forward strand.
AGGTATGATGGGGGAGTTGTATTGGTAGGTGGTGGGCAGGAGGTATGATGGGGGAGTCGTATTGGTAGGTGGTGGGCAGGAGGTACGATGGTGGAGTCGTATTGGTAGGTGGTGGGCAGGAGGTATGATGGGGGAGTCGTATTGGTAGGTGGTGGGCAGGAGGTATGATGGTGGACTATTGGTAGGTGGTGGGCAGGAGGTATGATGGGGGAGTATTGGTGGGTGGTGGGCAGGAGGTATGATGGGGGAGTCGTATTGGTAGGTGGTGGGCAGGAGCCAGGAGGTATGATGGGGGAGTCGTTTTGGTAGGTGGTGGGCAGGAGGTGTGATGGTGAAATATTGGTAGGTGGTGAGCAGGAGGTATGATGGTGGAGTATTGGTAGGTGGTGGGCAGAAGGTATGATGGGGGAGTCATATTGGTAGGTGGTGGGCAGGAGGTATGATGGGGGAGTCGTATTGGTAGGTGGTGGGCAGGAAGTATGATGGTGGAGTATTGATAGGTGGTGGGCAGGAGGTATGATGGTGGAGTATTATTGGTAGGTGGTGGGCAGGAGGTATGATGGTGGACTATTGGTAGGTGGTGGGCAGGAGGTATGATGGGGGAGTAGTATCGGTAGGTGGTGGGCAAGAGATATGATGGTGGAGCATTGGTGGGTGGTGGGCAGGAGCCAGGAGGTATGATGGGGGAGTCGTATTGGTAGGTGGTGGGCAGGAGGTATGATGGTGGAGTATTGGTGGGTGGTGGGCAGGAGGTATGATGGGGGAGTCGTATTGGTAGGTGGTGGGCAGGAGGTATGATGGGGGAGTATTGGTGGGTGGTGGGCAGGAGGTATGATGGTGGAGTATTGGTAGGTGGTGGGCAGGAGGTATGATGGGGGAGTATTGGTAGGTGGTGGGCAGGAGGTATGATAGTGGAGTATTGGTAGGTGGTGGGCAGGAGGTATGATGGGGGAGTATTGGTGGGTGGTGGGCAGGAGGTATGATGGGGGAGTCGTATTGGTAGGTGGTGGGCAGGAGGTATGATGGGGGAGTCGTATTGGTAGGTGGTGGGCAGGAGGTATTATGGGGGAGTCGTATTGGTAGGTGGTGGGCAGGAGGTATGATAGTGGAGTATTGGTAGGTGGTGGGCAGGAGGTATGATGGGGGAGTCGTATTGGTAGGTGGTGGGCAGGAGGTATGATAGTGGAGTATTGGTAGGTGGTGGGCAGGAGGTATGATGGGGGAGTCGTATTGGTAGGTGGTGGGCAGGAGGTATGATGGGGGAGTTGTATTGGTAGGTGGTGGGCAGGAGGTATGATGGGGGAGTATTGGTGGGTGGTGGGCAGGAGGTATGATGGTGGAGTATTGGTAGGTGGGGGGCAGGAGGTATGATGGGGGAGTCGTATTGGTAGGTGGTGGGCAGGAGGTATGATGGTGGAGTATTGGTGGGTGGTGGGCAGGAGGTATGATGGTGGAGTATTGGTAGGTGGTGGGCAGGAGGTATGATGGGGGAGTTGTATTGGTAGGTGGTGGGCAGGAGGTATGATGGGGGAGTCGTATTGGTAGGTGGTGGGCAGGAGGTATGATGGTGGAGTCGTATTGGTAGGTGGTGGGCAGGAGGTATGATGGGGGAGTCGTATTGGTAGGTGGTGGGCAGGAGGTATGATGGTGGACTATTGGTAGGTGGTGGGCAGGAGGTATGATGGGGGAGTCGTATTGGTAGGTGGTGGGCAGGAGCCAGGAGGTATGATGGGGGAGTCGTTTTGGTAGGTGGTGGGCAGGAGGTGTGATGTTGAAATATTGGTAGGTGGTGGGCAGGAGGTATGATGGTGGAGTATTGGTAGGTGGTGGGCAGAAGGTATGATGGGGGAGTCATATTGGTAGGTGGTGGGCAGGAGGTATGATGGGGAAGTCGTATTGGTAGGTGGTGGGCAGGAAGTATGATGGTGGAGTATTGATAGGTGGTGGGCAGGAGGTATGATGGTGGAGTATTATTGGTAGGTGGTGGGCAGGAGGTATGATGGTGGAGTATTGGTAGGTGGTGGGCAGGAGGTATGATGTTGGAGTATTGGTAGGTGGTGGGCAGGAGGTATGATGGGGGAGTAGTATCGGTAGGTGGTGGGCAAGAGATATGATGGTGGAGTATTGGTGGGTGGTGGGCAGGAGCCAGGAGGTATGATGGGGGAGTCGTATTGGTAGGTGGTGGGCAGGAGGTATGATGGTGGAGTATTGGTGGGTGGTGGGCAGGAGGTATGATGGGGGAGTTGTGTTGGTAGGTGGTGGGCAGGAGGTATGATGGGGGAGTATTGGTGGGTGGTGGGCAGGAAGTATGATGGTGGAGTATTGGTAGGTGGGGGGCAGGAGGTATGATGGGGGAGTCGTATTGGTAGGTGGTGGGCAGGAGGTATGATGGTGGAGTATTGGTGGGTGGTGGGCAGGAGGTATGATGGTGGAGTATTGGTAGGTGGTGGGCAGGAGGTATGATGGGGGAGTTGTATTGGTAGGTGGTGGGCAGGAGGTATGATGGGGGAGTCGTATTGGTAGGTGGTGGGCAGGAGGTATGATGGTGGAGTCGTATTGGTAGGTGGTGGGCAGGAGGTATGATGGGGGAGTCGTATTGGTAGGTGGTGGGCAGGAGGTATGATGGTGGACTATTGGTAGGTGGTGGGCAGGAGGTATGATGGGGGAGTCGTATTGGTAGGTGGTGGGCAGGAGCCAGGAGGTATGATGCGGGAGTCGTTTTGGTAGGTGGTGGGCAGGAGGTGTGATGGTGAAATATTGGTAGGTGGTGGGCAGGAGGTATGATGGTGGAGTATTGGTAGGTGGTGGGCAGAAGGTATGATGGGGGAGTCATATTGGTAGGTGGTGGGCAGGAGGTATGATGGGGGAGTCGTATTGGTAGGTGGTGGGCAGGAAGTATGATGGTGGAGTATTGATAGGTGGTGGGCAGGAGGTATGATGGGGGAGTATTGGTAGGTGGTGGGCAGGAGATATGATGGGGGAGTCGTATTGGTAGGTGGTGGGCAGGAGGTATGATGGTGGACTATTGGTAGGTGGTGGGCAGGAGGTATGATGGGGGAGTATTGGTGGGTGGCGGGCAGGAGGTATGATGGGGGGAGTCATATTGGTAGGTGGTGGGCAGGAGGTATGATGGGGGAAGTCATATTGGTAGGTGGTGGGCAGGAGGTATGATGGTGGACTATTGGTAGGTGGTGGGCAGGAGGTATGATGGGGGAGTCATATTGGTAGGTGGTGGGCAGGAGGTATGATGGGGGAGTCGTATTTGTAGGTGGTGGGCAGGAGGTATGATAGTGGAGTATTGGTAGGTGGTGGGCTGGAGGTATGATGGGGGAGTCGTATTGGTAGGTGGTTGGCAGGAGGTATGATAGTGGAGTATTGGTAGGTGGTGGGCAGGAGGTATGATGGGGGAGTCGTATTGGTAGGTGGTGGGCAGGAGGTATGATGGGGGAGTCGTATTGGTAGGTGGTGGGCAGGAGGTATGATGGGGGAGTCGTATTGGTAGGTGGTGGGCAGGAGGTATGATGGGGGAGTCGTATTGGTAGGTGGTGGGCAGGAGGTATGATGGGGGAGTCGTATTGGTAGGTGGTGGGCAGGAAGTATGATAGTGGAGTATTGGTAGGCAGGAGGTATGATGGGGGAGTCGTATTGGTAGGTGGTGGGCAGGAAGTATGATAGTGGAGTATTGGTAGGCAGGAGGTATGATGGGGGAGTCGTATTGGTAGGTGGTGGGCAGGAAGTATGATAGTGGAGTATTGGTAGGCAGGAGGTATGATGGGGGAGTCGTATTGGTAGGTGGTGGGCAGGAAGTATGATGGGGGAGTCGTATGGGTAGGTGGTGGGCAGGAGGTATGATGGGGGAGTCGTATTGGTAGGTGGTGGGCAGGAGGTATGATGGGGGAGTCGTATTGGTAGGTGGTGGGCAGGAAGTATGATAGTGGAGTATTGGTAGGCAGGAGATATGATGGGGGAGTCGTATTGGTAGGTGGTGGGCAGGAGGTATGATGAGGGAGTCGTATTGGTAGGTGGTGGGCAGGAAGTATGATGGTGGACTATTGGTAGGTGGTGGGCAGGAGGTATGATGGTGGACTATTGGTAGGTGGTGGGCAGGAGGTATGATGGGGGAGTCGTATTGGTAGGTGGTGGGCAGGATGTATGATGGGGGAGTCGTATTGGTAGGTGGGTGGCAGGATGTATGATGGGGGAGTCGTATTGGTAGATGGTGGGCAGGAGGTATGATGGGGGAGTTGTATTGGTAGGTGGTGGGCAGGAGGTATGATGGGGGAGTCGTATTGGTAGGCAGGAGGTATGATGGTGGAGTATTAGTAGGTGGCGGGCAGGAGGTATGATGGGGGGAGTCATATTGGTAGGTGGTGGGCAGGAGGTATGATGGGGGAGTCATATTGGTAGGTGGCGGGCAGGAGGTATGATGGGGGAGTCGTATTGGTAGGTGGTGGGCAGGAGGTATGATGGTGGAGTCGTATTGGTAGGTGGTGGGCAGGAGGTATTATGGGGGAGTCGTATTGGTAGGTGGTGGGCAGGAGGTATGATGGGGGGAGTCGTATTGGTAGGTGGTGGGCAGGAGGTATGATAGTGGAGTATTGGTAGGTGGTGGGCAGGAGGTATGATGGGGGAGTCGTATTGGTAGGTGGTGGGCAGGAGGTATGATAGTGGAGTATTGGTAGGTGGTGGGCAGGAGGTATGATGGGGGAGTCGTATTGGTAGGTGGTGGGCAGGAGGTATGATGGGGGAGTCGTATTGGTAGGTGGTGGGCAGGAGGTATGATGGGGGAGTATTGGTGGGTGGTGGGCAGGAGGTATGATGGTGGAGTATTGGTAGGTGGTGGGCAGGAGGTATAATGGGGGAGTCGTATTGGTAGGTGGTGGGCAGGAGGTATGATGGTGGAGTATTGGTGGGTGGTGGGCAGGAGGTATGATGGTGGAGTATTGGTAGGTGGTGGGCAGGAGGTATGATGGTGGAGTCGTATTGGTAGGTGGTGGGCAGGAGGTATGATGGGGGAGTCGTATTGGTAGGTGGTGGGCAGGAGGTATGATGGTGGACTATTGGTAGGTGGTGGGCAGGAGGTATGATGGGGGAGTATTGGTGGGTGGTGGGCAGGAGGTATGATGGGGGAGTCGTATTGGTAGGTGATGGGCAGGAGCCAGGAGGCATGATGGGGGAGTCGTTTTGGTAGGTGGTGGGCAGGAGGTGTGATGGTGAAATATTGGTAGGTGGTGGTCAGGAGGTATGATGGGGGAGTCGTATTGGTAGGTGGTGGGCAGGAGGTATGATGGTGGAGTATTGGTGGGTGGTGGGCAGGAGGTATGATGGTAGAGTATTGGTGAGTGGTGGGCAGGAGGTATGATGGGGGAGTCGTATTGGTAGGTGGTGGGCAGGAGGTATGATGGTGGCGTCGTATTGGTAGGTGGTGGGCAGGAGGTATGATGGGGGAGTATTGGTGGGTGGTGGGCAGGAGGGATGATGGGGGAGTCGTATTGGTAGGTGGTGGGCAGGAGGTATGATGGTGGAGTATTGGTGGGTGGTGGGCAGGAGGTATGATGGTAGAGTATTGGTAGGTGGTGGGCAGGAGGTATGATGGTGGAGTATTGGTAGGTGGTGGGCAGGAGGTATGATGGTGGAGTATTGGTGGGTGGTGGGCAGGAGGTATGATGGTAGAGTATTGGTAGGTGGTGGGCAGGAGGTATGATGGTGGAGTATTGGTGGGTGGTGGGCAGGAGGTATGATGGTGGAGTATTGGTGGGTGGTAGGCAGGAGGTATGATGGTAGAGTATTGGTGAGTGGTGGGCAGGAGGTATGATGGGGGAGTCGTATTGGTAGGTGGTGGGCAGGAGGTATGATGGTGGCGTCGTATTGGTAGGTGGTGGGCAGGAGGTATGATGGGGGAGTATTGGTGGGTGGTGGGCAGGAGGGATGATGGGGGAGTCGTATTGGTAGGTGGTGGGCAGGAGGTATGATAGTGGAGTATTGGTGGGTGGTGGGCAGGAGGTATGATGGTGGAGTATTGGTAGGTGGTGGGCAGGAGGTATGATGGTGGAGTCGTATTGGTAGGTGGTGGGCAGGAGGTATGATGGGGGAGTCGTATTGGTAGGTGGTGGGCAGGAGGTATGATGGTGGAGTATTGGTGGGTGGTGGGCAGGAGGTATGATGGTAGAGTATTGGTAGGTGGTGGGCAGGAGGTATGATGGTGGAGTATTGGTAGGTGGTGGGCAGGAGGTATGATGGTGGAGTATTGGTGGGTGGTGGGCAGGAGGTATGATGGTAGAGTATTGGTAGGTGGTGGGCAGGAGGTATGATGGTGGAGTATTGGTGGGTGGTGGGCAGGAGGTATGATGGTGGAGTATTGGTGGGTGGTAGGCAGGAGGTATGATGGTAGAGTATTGGTGAGTGGTGGGCAGGAGGTATGATGGGGGAGTCGTATTGGTAGGTGGTGGGCAGGAGGTATGATGGTGGCGTCGTATTGGTAGGTGGTGGGCAGGAGGTATGATGGGGGAGTATTGGTGGGTGGTGGGCAGGAGGGATGATGGGGGAGTCGTATTGGTAGGTGGTGGGCAGGAGGTATGATGGTGGAGTATTGGTAGGTGGTGGGCAGGAGGTATGATGGGGGAGTCATATTGGTAGTTGGTGAGCAGGAGGTATGATGGTGGAGTATTGGTAGGTGGTGGGCAGGAGGTATGATGGGGGAGTCGTATTGGTAGGTGGTGGGCAGGAGGTATGATGGGGGAGTTGTATTGGTAGGTGGTGAGCAGGAGGTATGATGGTGGACTATTGGTAGGTGGTGGGCAGGATGTAATAAGGGGGAGTCGTATTGGTAGGTAGGAGGTATGATGGTGGACTATTGGTAGGTGGTGGGCAGGAGGTATGATGGGGGAGTATTGATAGGTGGTGGGCAGGAGGTATGATGGTGGAGTTGTATTGGTAGGTGGTGGGCAGGAGGTATGATGGGGGAGTCGTATTGGTAGGTGGTGGGCAGGAGGTATGATGGGGGAGTCGTATTGGTAGGTGGTGGGCAGGATGTATGATGGGGGAGTCGTATTGGTAGGTGGGTGGCAGGATGTATGATGGGGGAGTCGTATTGGTAGATGGTGGGCAGGAGGTATGATGGGGGAGTTGTATTGGTAGGTGGTGGGCAGGAGGTATGATGGGGGAGTCGTATTGGTAGGCAGGAGGTATGATGGTGGAGTATTAGTAGGTGGCGGGCAGGAGGTATGATGGGGGGAGTCATATTGGTAGGTGGTGGGCAGGAGGTATGATGGGGGAGTCATATTGGTAGGTGGCGGGCAGGAGGTATGATGGGGGAGTCGTATTGGTAGGTGGTGGGCAGGAGGTATGATGGGGGAGTCGTATTGGTAGGTGGTGGGCAGGAGGTATGATAGTGGAGTATTGGTAGGTGGTGGGCAGGAGGTATGATGGGGGAGTCGTATTGGTAGGTGGTGGGCAGGAGGTATGATAGTGGAGTATTGGTAGGTGGTGGGCAGGAGGTATGATGGGGGAGTCGTATTGGTAGGTGGTGGGCAGGAGGTATGATGGGGGAGTCGTATTGGTAGGTGGTGGGCAGGAGGTATGATGGGGGAGTATTGGTGGGTGGTGGGCAGGAGGTATGATGGTGGAGTATTGGTAGGTGGTGGGCAGGAGGTATAATGGGGGAGTCGTATTGGTAGGTGGTGGGCAGGAGGTATGATGGTGGAGTATTGGTGGGTGGTGGGCAGGAGGTATGATGGTGGAGTATTGGTAGGTGGTGGGCAGGAGGTATGATGGTGGAGTCGTATTGGTAGGTGGTGGGCAGGAGGTATGATGGGGGAGTCGTATTGGTAGGTGGTGGGCAGGAGGTATGATGGTGGACTATTGGTAGGTGGTGGGCAGGAGGTATGATGGGGGAGTATTGGTGGGTGGTGGGCAGGAGGTATGATGGGGGAGTCGTATTGGTAGGTGATGGGCAGGAGCCAGGAGGCATGATGGGGGAGTCGTTTTGGTAGGTGGTGGGCAGGAGGTGTGATGGTGAAATATTGGTAGGTGGTGGTCAGGAGGTATGATGGGGGAGTCGTATTGGTAGGTGGTGGGCAGGAGGTATGATGGTGGAGTATTGGTGGGTGGTGGGCAGGAGGTATGATGGTAGAGTATTGGTGAGTGGTGGGCAGGAGGTATGATGGGGGAGTCGTATTGGTAGGTGGTGGGCAGGAGGTATGATGGTGGCGTCGTATTGGTAGGTGGTGGGCAGGAGGTATGATGGGGGAGTATTGGTGGGTGGTGGGCAGGAGGGATGATGGGGGAGTCGTATTGGTAGGTGGTGGGCAGGAGGTATGATGGTGGAGTATTGGTGGGTGGTGGGCAGGAGGTATGATGGTAGAGTATTGGTAGGTGGTGGGCAGGAGGTATGATGGTGGAGTATTGGTAGGTGGTGGGCAGGAGGTATGATGGTGGAGTATTGGTGGGTGGTGGGCAGGAGGTATGATGGTAGAGTATTGGTAGGTGGTGGGCAGGAGGTATGATGGTGGAGTATTGGTGGGTGGTGGGCAGGAGGTATGATGGTGGAGTATTGGTGGGTGGTAGGCAGGAGGTATGATGGTAGAGTATTGGTGAGTGGTGGGCAGGAGGTATGATGGGGGAGTCGTATTGGTAGGTGGTGGGCAGGAGGTATGATGGTGGCGTCGTATTGGTAGGTGGTGGGCAGGAGGTATGATGGGGGAGTATTGGTGGGTGGTGGGCAGGAGGGATGATGGGGGAGTCGTATTGGTAGGTGGTGGGCAGGAGGTATGATGGTGGAGTATTGGTAGGTGGTGGGCAGGAGGTATGATGGGGGAGTCATATTGGTAGTTGGTGAGCAGGAGGTATGATGGTGGAGTATTGGTAGGTGGTGGGCAGGAGGTATGATGGGGGAGTCGTATTGGTAGGTGGTGGGCAGGAGGTATGATGGGGGAGTTGTATTGGTAGGTGGTGAGCAGGAGGTATGATGGTGGACTATTGGTAGGTGGTGGGCAGGATGTAATAAGGGGGAGTCGTATTGGTAGGTAGGAGGTATGATGGTGGACTATTGGTAGGTGGTGGGCAGGAGGTATGATGGGGGAGTATTGATAGGTGGTGGGCAGGAGGTATGATGGGGGAGTCGTATTGGTAGGTGGTGGGCAGATGAGATATCTGTGAGATGTCACCAGTTTGGTGGTTTTTGTCTCTCCAGGACGGTGGTGATATCTGGAGTGAATGGGATGGCACTGAACCCCCTCACCATGGTTGCCTACAAAGATCCACAATTTGTGACTCCCTACGTATCGAATGAAATAGTCCTGGGGTCGGAGATCTACGTGGCGCTCTACATCTACCCCACCGATGGGGATACCTACGTTCTCCGACTACAGGACTGCACCGCCAGCCCCACCGGTGACCCCAACAACACGAAGGCTCTCCATCTTATATCACAGGGGTGAGTCCGATCTCCTTTGGTGTTCATAAGAGCGAAACGAAAATACCTAAAGAAACACTTTGAACCAGTTTAGTGCCAAAGCATTTTAATTCATTTCAGCGATGTCTCAGTGTCTCAGTGTCTCGATGTCTCGATGTCTCGATGTCTCGATGTCTCGGTGTCTTGGTGTCTCGATGTCTCGGTGTCTCGGTGTCTCGATGTCTCGGTGTCTCGATGTCTCGGTGTCTCGGTGTCTCGATGTCTCGGTGTCTCGGTGTCTCGGTGTCTCGGTGTCTCGGTGTCTCGGTGTCTCGGTGTCTCGGTGTCTCGGTGTCTCGATGTCTCGGTGTCTCGATGTCTCGATGTCTCGGTGTCTCGGTGTCTCGGTGTCTCGATGTCTCGGTGTCTCGGTGTCTCGGTGTCTCGGTGTCTCGGTGTCTCGATGTCTCGGTGTCTCGGTGTCTCGGTGTCTCGGTGTCTCGGTGTCTCGGTTGTACAGATGATATCTTTTAGGTTTTGTAGTCCACCCTTCTCACCATGACCTGTATTGGATTATGTCTCATTATTTTCATTTAAAGGGTTTTTTATATAAACAAAAAATAATAATACAATAATAAAATTCTAAATAATAAAGAAAAAAAAGAGTTTTTGTATAAATTTCTATATAAACAAAAAAAAATAAAAAAAAAATAATACATTAATAAAAAATAAATAAAGGGATTTTATATAAACAAAATGTAGCGGCCATAACCCTTGGCAGGACGGCCTTAACTTTTGGGCTTACCGGTTACCTCCGCTTGGCTGGTTCTTCCATGTCTAGGGGTTCCCAGGGTTTGTACCCAACAATTTGGATGATGACACCATTAAAGTCCTTTAGAAAAGGTTTTTATTTGCAGGGGTGACATCCAACAACACAGTCTCATATGGGAACAGAGGGCAAGGGTGAAGAAGCTCAGGCACCTTGAACTACTAATATCAGAAAGTCTCTAATACCACCCAGAGAGTAGCCACTCGCAGCTGGGAGCTTCAAGGCTGAACAAATCTCTAGCCAGAGATTATGGCAGTCAGCGCTTTGATCTGGGAACTTGTGAAATCTCTGACCTTGAGTAACTTGTAACAGAAGTGATCAGGAACCTTTTTCCTCAGTACCCGGAACGTTCTCTGTCTCCTTGACAGTACTGGAAAAAGCGTGGATTCGTCAATGTCCTTCACAACTCAGCAACCAGGGACTTCTTGGGATGCCAGCTTGTTGGCCCTCCTCCGAAGAGACCTCCCCCGCTTGCTTACACGAGCTGTGGTGCCCCTCCAAGCTGAGAGCACACCCGGACGCCTTGAATCCTCCCTCAGTTACTGTGCCTCGGAACAGGCCGGTTCCGAGACTCGGGAACAGACGGATCCCCACCCCAGACCAGGCGGGTCTATTGGGGTTAGCCAACCGAAACATGTTGTGGGGCCACCAACGATCCCGTGACTGGGCCCCTCGCGGGGCTACCCCCGGTCCAGAATCAGGAACAGACCGCTAAGGCCTCACCAACAACCCTGAAACACGTGACTTCCACATCTTAAGTACCCTTCCCCAGACTCCTCAGCGGGGCCCGGCACACCCACTGATTGGCTCCGGGGAACGCTGATACCCAAAATGTCCAACCAGACCTGGTTCTGAGCCTGTCATGTGCACCTCACTGTACACAAGACCAGGCAGAACTTCTAACACAGCCCAGCCAAACTGATATCAAGGTTAAACCTACACAATTAACCCTCAGAACCCCATTACTCTTCTGAGGCAAAAACTACATTTGTACATGATGACAGACACTTTGTCCAAAGTGTCATCGCTACAAAAAAATAAATTATTTATTATTTTTTTTATTTATAGGAAAACCCTTTATTAATGTATTTTTATTATTTTTTTGTTTATATAAAAACACTTTCTTTTTAAATTATTTATTATATTTGTATTTTTTTGTTTATAGAAAAACACTTAACTAATGTTTTTTTTGTTTATATAATAATAATAATAAATTATATATATATATATATATATATATATATATATATATATATATATATATATATATATATATCACTTTATTTTTAAATTATTTATTATTGTAATTTTTTTTTGTTGATATAAAATCTCTTTATTTATTATTTTATTTTTACTTTATTTTTTGTTTACTTAAAAAAAACTTTTAATAATAAAAAGTAAATAAGGTTTTTTTTATAAATCTTTTTTTTATAAATCTTTTCATTCAAAGTGTTTTTATATAAACAAAAAAAAATAATACAATAATAAAATAATTTAAAAAGAAAGTGTTTTTATATATATATTATTATATAAACAAAAAAAAAATACATAATATATATAAAAACACTTTATTTTTAAATGATTTATTATTTTATTATTTTATTATTATTTTTTGGATCATGTAGCAGCCATCAATTGCCCATAATGCTGCACTGAGCGGTCCTTGTGAGAGTATTTACAACTACAGGATAAACCCGTACCGTGTACGTGGCAGGGAGCTGCGTGTTCCGTGTATTCCACCCGTTCCATGGGGTTAGAGATCCATCACTGCATGCCCAGCACTTTATCACTAGTGCTGCTCGGTTTCAATTCCTGCTTTATGCACTGACCTCCTCAGATCCTGTTTGTCCAGACAGTATGGTCTCCTGCTGACTTGGCACTATCCACAGGTAGCTTCACAAAGAACTGAGAGAACATCAAAGAACGGGAGGAGTTTGGGTTCTAGTTAGGACTAAACTAGCTAACTCTAAACAGGAGTCTGGACCGCGGCCACCGCTTACCCCCCCCCCCTCTATACAGCCCAGTCATAAATGTGCCACTCTTGTTAGGACATGCAGCCCCAGGCTCACGGGGCTAATTTCAGGTGTGCCCTATGGCCAGTATGGGCCTGGTCTCCACTGTTGTTCTGCTATTTGTAGAGACCAAACTTTACACCTAGAAGAACCAGTGCCACCATAAAAACCCAACTTATTATTGACTCTTTATATTTTACCATAAAACTGCTTTCAAACAGGACTGGTCATTGATGGATCGAAAATCCAGCCGCTGCTGAATCAGAAGAATTTCAATCCACCTACCTAATGGTTACGATTGTTGTTCCGGAGAACAATCTTTACACCAAGATGACCAGTACCATCATAAAAACCCAAGTTATGAATAACTCCTTCATATTTTATCATAATGTTGCTTTTGAACAGGACCGGCCATCAGGGCTGCTCTTAGAAGACATGGGGCCCCTGTGCAGCTTAGTGAGCCAAGCCTAACAGCTGCTTTCAAACAAGACTAGCCATAGATGGATCATAGTTTACCTGGTCCCTGCTGAACCGGGCTAAATTTCAATCCGTCTATGGCCAACGTAACGCATAGGACTGTTGTTCTGGAGATCAAACATTACACCTAGAAGAAGAACCAATACCACCATAAAAACCCAAAATTTGAATTACTCTTTTTAAATTTTACCATAAAACTGCTTCCAAACAGGACCAGCCATAGATGGATCAAAATTCAGCCAGTCTCTGCTTAAAGGTCTCGGCTGTTGTCCTGCTATTTGTGGAGACCAAACTTTACACCTAGAAGAACCAGTACCACCATGAAAAAACCCTTTGAAACAGGACCAGCCATTGATGGATTGAAAATTGGCCAGTTGCTGCTGAATCGGGCGGATTTCAATCCATCAATGGCTAACATAATGTTTACGACTGTTCTGGAAACTAAACTTTACACCTAGAAGAACCAGTGCCGTCAAAAAACTAAATTATTTATAACGCCTTCAAATTTTACTATAAAGCTGCTGTCAAACAGGACCGGCCATAGATGGTTCAAAATGAATTCGGTCCCTGCTGAACTGGCCGAATTTTTATTCATCTATGGCCAACTTAATGGTCTTGGCTGTTGTTCTGCTATTTGTGGAGACCAAACTCTACACCTAGAAGAACCAGTGCCACCATAAAAAAAACGAAATTATTAATGACTCTTCATATTTTACCATAAAACTGCTTTCAAACAGGACCGGTCATTGATGGATCGAAAATCGCCCACCTGCTGCTAAATCAGAAGAATTTCAATCCATCTTTGGCCAGCCTAATGGTTACAATTGTTGTTTTGGAGAACAAACTTTACACCTAGAAGAACCAGTGCCACCATAAACAAAATTATTCATTACTCCTTCATATCCATAAAGCTGCTTTCAAACAGGACTGGCCATAGATGAAACAAAATTCAGCAGGTCCCTGCTGAACCACTCGAATTTTAATCCAACTATGGCCAACTTAATGGTCTCAACTGCTGTTCTGCTATTTGTGGAGAATAAACTTGACACCTAGAAGAACCAATACCACCAATAAACGCTCAAATTATTAATAACTCCTTCCTGATTTACCATAAAGTTGCTTTTGAACAGGACCGGTTGTAGATGGAATGAAATTCAACCAGTCCCTGCTGAACCAGTCGAATTTTGATCCATCTATATATAGCTTAATGCTCTCAGCTGTTTGTTCTGCTATTTGTGGAGACCAAAATCTACACCGAGGAAAACCGATACCACCATAAAAACCCCAAATTATTAACTCCTTCATATTTTACCATAAAGCCGGTTTGGTTTCTAACATCTCAACTCTGGGCAACCAGGCTTTGGCCTTCCTTGCACACTGTATTATTAGAATGCTATACACGTTCTGAATTAATTCTGCCTTGACTAGATCACGAGAGAACGGGACGGTAATTTTCAAATTAGATCCAGACCTACCCACTCTTGGCTGGAAAATCATAGCGACTTTCACCAAATATTCCCTGGTGGAGAGTCAGTCAATCTCATTTGAAGATTCTGCTTTATGCCCTCAAACCCCCCCCCCATTGAACCACCAAAAACACATTCATTTCACCTCCCCGATTGACTCCAGTGCATTTTTCCAAAATCGTTACAAATTTTGACCAACATCTTGGGGAATGGAAATTTTAACATTTGTTCACCGCTAGTGGTCAGATCTGTTACAGGCTGCACAGCACAGACCTGGCGCCATATTTCTTTTTTCTGTGTGGACGATCTTTTCATTTGTTGAGCTGTCCATCAGAACATTTGATGAGCCCGTATCCCCCTTTTTTCTGTAGTTGTGCCACTGACAGCTTGACCCAAATAATACAGAATGGGAACTCCAGAGAGGTCAGGATGAAGATCAGCTCCTCGCAGTTCCAGGATTTCACCACCGTCTATCTATTCTGTGATGCCCGGCTTTGTGTGAAGAGTGGAGAAGAATGCACTGCGGTGAGTGTGCAACAGGGAATTCCTGAGTGGTTGTACTGCTAAAGATAGAGAACCTCGTCCTTGTGCTCACTGACCTGGAAAAAGTACGTAGAGCAGGCACTCTGACCCCTGTCTATGGAATTAACTGTATCAGAGGCTCTAGAAGATCAATTGTAGGGCCAGCTGACCCCAGTCTATGGAGTTCACTGCGTCAGTGTCCCTTTAAGATCTATTGTAAGGGTCAGGTGACCCCAGTCTATGGAGTTCACTGCGTCAGTGTCCCTTTAAGATCCATTGTAAGAGTCAGGTGACCCCAGTCTATGGCTTTCACTGCATCAGTGTCCCTTTAAGATCCATTGTAAGAGTCAGCTGACACAATTCTATGGAGTTCACCATAACAGTGTCTCTATAAAATCTATTGTAGAGGCCAGCTGACCCCAGTCTATGGAGTTCACCGTGTCAGTGTCTCTTTAAGATCCATTGTTAGGGCCAGCTGACCCCATTCTGTGGAGTTTGTTACATCAGTGTCTCGATTAGATCCATTGTAGGGGCTGGCTGACCCCAATCTATGGAATTCACTGTGTCAGTGTCTCTATAACATCCATTGTAGGGACTGGCAGACCACATTTTATGGAGTTCACTGTGTCGATATTTCTATTGGATCTATTGTAGGGACCTCAGTCTATGGAGTTCACTGTGTCAATGTCTCTATTAAAACCATTGTAGGGACCCTAGTCTATGGAGTTCGCCATGTCAGTGTCTCAAAACGATTCCAATGTAGGGGACAGCCGACCCCAGTCTATGGAGTTCACCGCGTCAATGTCTCTATAAGATCCATGGTAGGGTCCAGCTGACCTCAGTCTATGGAGTTCACTGCATCAGTGTCTCATAAGATTCACTGTAGGGGGCGGCTGACCCCAGTCTATGGAGTTCACTGTGTCATTATCTCCATAAGATCCATGGTAGGGGGCCAGCTGACCCCAGTCTATGGAATTCACTGCATTACTGTTTCTATAAGATTCATTGTAAGGCCAGCTGAACCCAGTCCATAGAGTGTAGTGACCAGTGTCTCTATGAGATCCATTGGGGGGGGGGGGGGGGGGCATTTCCAGCCATTTAGATGCAATGTTGAAAATCCATACTTTGTCTGTTCCCCCCGTGATGATTTATTCCTCTCTCTTCTCTCTGCAGTGTAAGGAATCACAGTCTTTCAGCATGGGGGTCACACAACTCCAGCTAGAACTGAGGTTGAAAGGTAACTCACAACAGTTGGAGCAGCACCCATTTTTAGGTTACGGAACATTATATGGTGGGTCACCTAGACCAGCCATTGTTGGGTTATGGCACATTGCATAGCGGGTCACCCAGAGCAGCCATTGTTGTGTTATGGCACATTGCATAGTGGGTCATCCAGAGCAGCCATTGTTGGGTCATGGCACATTATATGGTGGGTCACTCAGAACAGCCATTGTTGTGTTATGGCTCATTATATGGCAGGTCATCCAGAGTAGCCATTGTTGGGTTATGGCACATTATATGGTGGGTCACTCAGAACAGCCATTGTTGGGGTATGGCACATTACATAGCGGGTCACCCAGAGCAGCCATTGTTGGGCTATGGCACATTATATGGTGGGCTATCTAGAGCAGCCATTGTTGGGCTATGGCACATTATATGGGATGGTCACACAGAGCAGCCATTGTTGGGTTATGACACATTATATGGGATGGTCATCCAAGCAGTCATTGTTGGGTTATGACACATTATATGGGGTGGTCATCCAAGCAGTCATTGTTGGGTTTGCACAATGTGTCTTGTATTGTTCTCCTGTCTGCAGTCCTGACCTCCTCTGTCCCTGTCTGTCCTTGTCTGCATGTTTTCTCCTCCTAATACTAACCACTTAAAATATGAGCGCCGATCGTGCCTGGACAATAAAAAAGAAGAATCAATATTTAAAAGTAAATAAAAATCTAAAATATGAAATGCTGACACGGTAAAGTGTACGAACACAGAATAATTGCCCCGAGAAATGTTATATAAAAGTGGACCTGTCATCCGAGAAGCCACTAAATTGATGCCTATCGATGCCTATTGATGACCTATCTTAGGTGGATAAATAATAAAAAAGCCAACTCCTAGTGATCACATGACCCCCGTCATGGCAGGAGTCACATAACTCCTGACTCCTATGAGGCATCAGTGCTACAATATCTCTGAGGAAGACCAAGGATTGGGATGGAGGTGTTATGGGGTCCGAGGACAGTATAAAGGTACTAAAGTATTTAGAAAACTTTGGCACAATGTGGAAGAATGATGGTCCTCTCAGCATCCGTTTTATTGGATGGACAATTATTCCCCATTTGACCCAGTTTTTGGCCTGGTTGGTTGACAATCTGATGTCTATGAGGCACCGGTAGACACCACTGGCCTAAGACTTGGAGGTAGCAGATGATGGGGTTGTTAGACCTCATCTGATTGCTAAGACTGCCTACGAGGTGACGGGGACACCCCTCCCCCACCCTGCTGTGCCTAAACGCAAAGGGTTATCTGAGGTCAAGGTCCATGTTTAGGGACCTACCAGCTTGCATCGATTCCTGAGATTCACCAAATGACACCTGTGAAAAATGCGATTTACAAGCTCGGAGCACTCCCATGTATAAAGGGAACACGACACCTTGTATCTGCATCAGATTGATGTCCCCAAGAGTCTCCTTCCCAGCTCATCTGTAAAATCTACCAGATATGAAGACATTGTTGGTTGACTTTTCGGTAAGTGTTCTATAAATTATCCTCTCTGTGTCTCTCAGTCCTCGTCTTCAGATGTGTGACACACGGATTTGTATTTCTAGTTTTGCGCAATATGGTTGACAGCCATTGACACCATGTGCAGCATCTGAGTGAGACTCCTATTCATATGGATCAGCCTGGAGAAGCTCTTGTGCCACCGTCCCATGTGCCATCTCCACACCCACTGCCAGTAATGGAGGTGTTATCTGAAGGTAAGTTCTGATGTAATCATTTTATTTCCTTGCTGTTTCCCAGTGCTAAACCTTTCATCCAATTTCTAAATGTGTGCATTTGTAAATTTCAACAGCCAGTATAAAGGAAAAGTAGTGCTAAAAAAAAAAAACACTTGTGGGTATAGCTAATTCTTTTTTTGTATAATTCTCTTTTAAGGGGCATGTCAGGGGGTGTGTCCTATGCCTACATACTTTTTCTAATAGATGTTAGCAAAACATCTCTTAGCAAAAAACATTTGTTCCGCTCTCAAAAAGTTGGGAGGTATGGTATTGAGTCTCCAGAGGTGGCAGTATAGGGCCTTCAAGGGTGTTGGTATTGAGTCACCGAAGGTTCCAGTATGGCATTTCAAGAAATTCTGGTAGGATTTAAGAAGTGCCTGTATGGTATCTTCAGAGGAATCAGCATAGAGCCTTTAAAGGTTCTAGTATGGGGTCTCCAGTGGTTCCAGTATTGGGATTCTAGAGGGGTCAGTATGTGGTCTCCAGTGGTGCCAGTATGAGGTATCCAGAGGTGCCAGTATGGTATCTTCTGAGGTGTCAGTATAGGGTCTTGTCTTTAGAGGTTCTGGTATGGGGTCTCCAGAGGTGCCAGTATTGGGTTTCTAGAGGGTTCAATATGGGGTCTCCAGAGGTGCCAGTATTGGGTTTCTAGAGGGGTCAATATGGGGTCTCCAGAGGTGCCAGTATTGGGTTTCTAGAGGGGACAATATGGGGTCTCCAGAGGTGCCAGTATGGGATCTCCAGAGGTGTCAGTATGGAGTCTCCAGAGGTGTCAGTATGGGGTCTCCAGAGGTGTCAGTATGGGGTCTCCAGAGGTGTCAGTATGGGGTCTCCAGAGGTGTCAGTATGGGGTCTCCAGAGGTGTCAGTATGGGGTCTCCAGAGGTGTCAGTATGGGGTCTCCAGAGGTGCCAGTATGGGGTCTCCAGAGGTGCCAGTATGAGGCATCCAGAGGTGCCAGTATGGTATCTTCAGAGGTGTCAGTATAGGGTCTTGTCTTTAGAGGTTCTGGTATGGGGTCTCCAGAGGTGCCAGTATTGGGTTTCTAGAGGGGACAATATGGGATCTCCAGAGGTGCCAGTATGAGGTTTCCAGAGGTGCCAGTATGGGGTCTCCAGAGGTGTCAGTATGGGGTCTCCAGAGGTGTCAGTATGGGGTCTCCAGAGGTGTCAGTATGAGGCATACAGAGGTGCCAGTATGGTATCTTCAGAGGTGTCAGTATAGGGTCTTGTCTTTAGAGGTTCTGGTATGGGGTCTCCAGAGGTGCCAGTATTGGGTTTCTAGAGGGGTCAATATGGGGTCTCCAGAGGTGCCAGTATTGGGTTTCTAGAGGGGTCAATATGGGGTCTCCAGAGGTGCCAGTATTGGGTTTCTAGAGGGGACAATATGGGGTCTCCAGAGGTGCCAGTATGGGATCTCCAGAGGTGCCAGTATGGGATCTCCAGAGGTGCCAGTATGGGATCTCCAGAGGTGCCAGTATGGGATCTCCAGAGGTGCCAGTATGGGATCTCCAGAGGTGCCAGTATGGGATCTCCAGAGGTGCCAGTATGGGATCTCCAGAGGTGCCAGTATGGGATCTCCAGAGGTGCCAGTATGGGATCTCCAGAGGTGCCAGTATGGGATCTCCAGACGTGTCAGTATGGGGTCTCCAGACGTGTCAGTATGGGGTCTCCAGAGGTGTCAGTATGGGGTCTCCAGAGGTGTCAGTATGAGGTTTCCAGAGGTGCCAGTATAGGTCTCCAGATGTGCCAGTATGAGGCATCCAGAGGTGCCAGTATGGTATCTTCAGAGGTGTCAGTATAGGGCAGGGGTGTCCAAACTACGGCCCTCCAGCTGTTGCAGAACTACACATCCCATGAGGCATTGTAAAACTCTAACATTCAAAGACATGACTAGGCATGATGGGGATTGTAGTTCCTGAACAACTGGAGGGCCGTAGTTTGGACACCCCTGGTATAGGGTCTTGTCTTTAGAGGTTCTGGTATGGGGTCTCCAGAGGTGCCAGTATTGGGTTTCTAGAGGGGACAATATGGGATCTCCAGAGGTGCCAGTATGAGGTTTCCAGAGGTGCCAGTATGGGGTCTCCAGAGGTGCCAGTATGGGGTCTCCAGAGGTGTCAGTATGGGGTCTCCAGAGGTGTCAGTATGGGGTCTCCAGAGGTGTCAGTATGAGGCATACAGAGGTGCCAGTATGGTATCTTCAGAGGTGTCAGTATAGGGTCTTGTCTTTAGAGGTTCTGGTATGGTGTCTCCAGAGGTGCCAGTATTGGGTTTCTAGAGGGGACAATATGGGGTCTCCAGAGGTGCCAGTATGAGGTTTCCAGAGGTGCAAGTATGGGATCTCCAGAGGTGTCAGTATGAGGTTTTCAGGGGTAGCAGTATGTTTTTTCCAGAGGTGCCAGTATGGGGTCTCCAGAGGCACCAGTATGGGGTCTCCAGAGGCGCCACTATGGGGTCTCCAGAAGCGCCACTATGGGGTCTGCAGAAGCGCCACTATGGGGTCTCCAGAAGCGCCACTATGGGGTCTCCAGAAGCGCCACTATGGGGTCTCCAGAAGCGCCACTATGGGGTCTCCAGAAGCGCCACTATGGGGTCTCCAGAAGCGCCACTATGGGGTCTCCAGAAGCGCCAGTATGGGGTCTCCAGAAGCACCAGTATGGGGTCTCCAGAAGCGCCAGTATGGGGTCTCCAGAAGCGCCAGTATGGGGTCTCCAGAGATGCCAGTATGGGGCTTCCAGAGGCGCCAGTATGGGGTTTCCTGAGATGCCAGTATGGGGTCACCCAGAGTGTCACTATGGGGTCAGCGTTCTGGTATCGAGTCTTCAGAGGTGTCAGATTGGGATGAGATGTCAGAGTGTTTGGCTAAAATAGGAATTATTGAGCTCTTTCCTAATGAGATTTCCAATCTTCTCTCTAGGACACAACAGAACATGAGTGGAAATCTCTCAACATAAATGGAAATCCTGGAGCCTCTGCTGTAGGTGAGCTGAAAACCAGAACCCCACTCACCAGCCTAGACGGGTTCTAGCCCAGATCATAACCACTTATAGTAGTGAAGACATCTGGACGGCTGCACTCCGGGGATCTTCCAAAAATCATCTTTATTTGTAAAAAATTGATTCATAAAAAGAGCCAAGAGAGAACACACCAGGAGAGAGCAGGAGGTGGCAATGCGTTTCACAATAATTCAGTGCTTCTCCCTGACCTAATTTCACCACCTCACCGATTCATTTGTAGCAAATAAAGCTGATTTTCAAAAAAAGATCCTAGGAGTGCAGCTGTCTGGATGTCTCGTATAAGGAAATCCCCTTATAGAGGATTTTTTCTGGATCAGATGTCCTCATTAGAAGCTTTCCCCTCACCGCCTGGTTCAGAGACACCTCCATATTGTTGTATTTCCTGTCTTGGTGACAACAAGACAATGTAGAGCGACTCTCCTCAGCAGGGACACCCCTAGCAATAAAATCTCTTCCCACTAAATCCAAAATGAAAACAAATTTCAGATAGAATTTATCCTGCTGATTTGTGTCACGGTGGAGGATAAAAAAATAATCTGTGATCGGACTTGTCCATACCTCCGAGGACCAGCTCAGCTCTACCATCACAGACGGTGCTGGCAGGTCGGTACTACAGACAATAACCCCACAGCTCACTGATTGGCCAGGTTCCTCGAGATGGGAGGGGCATCCTTATCGGTGTCTACAATGTGCATTCTAGCCAGATCAGGGACCCCACACTTCATCCAAGAGGACCTGTCTAATTCCTAGAGATGAGACTATCCAAGAGGAGAAACCTTCACTTCCTAAACAGCAACCCATAATCTATGCTCCACTTCACTATAATATAAATCTCATTCATTCCAGATTATTCCCATATCCCAACCCCACCATGGATTTCCAGGAAAGCCTCCAACCGTTTTATCAATCGGTCTTCTGTATTTTCACATTTCAAGCCTGCCTCTAGGTCTTGTCTGAGTTTTGGATGGAGCTGGACCTTCTGAAAGTGGGGAGATTCTTTAGCAAATGAGAGGGGATCTACCCAGCATAACATAACTGACCCCCTCCTCTATTTAAAGGACCTCCACACCCAGACTGTTCAGCAATATTCCGGTGTGCCCACCCTCCTTATGGACAGGAGGACACACAGGAGCCATCTGGACCTCTGACATGTATTTATGAGGGTGGTTGAAGATAGCTAGGCAGCTTCCAGCAGGGGTGGGCTCAATGAATTGGAGGGTCGGAATGTGACGCCCCCTGCTGGTCATTGGTGGCAGAGGGCCAGAACCTTCCCACTTTCCGTGTGAAGAAGAAACTACCCATATTTATCGGCGTATAACACGCGCCGGCGTATAACACGCACCCCAAGTTTAGGAGGTAATTTTAAGGAAAAAAACTTTTAGGAGGGAAGTTTAAGGGGAAAAAAAAAACCTTACATTTATATGCCCATCAGTGTCATCTGCAGCCTTGTCCACCATTGCAGTCTTATGCAGCCTTGTCCACCATTGCAGCCTTATGCAGTCTTGTCCCCCATTGCAGTCTTATGCAGTCTTGTCCCCCATTGCAGTCTTGTCCCCCATTGCAGCCGTGTCCCCCATTGCAGCCGTGTCTATTTTATTTTTAAAAAATGCCGCCGCCGAGATACAGAGCCGGATGTGTATCTCGGCGGCGTGCGGTAGTTCTCGGTGGGCCTCCGGCCGCCTTCGGCTCTTCTCGGCAGCTTTCGGCCGCCTTCGGCCGTTCTCGGAAGCTTTCGGCCGCCGAGAAGAGCCGAAGGCGGGCGAAAGCTTCCGAGAACGGCCGAAAGCTTCCGAGAACGGCCGAAGGCGGCCGAAAGTCGCCTTGAAGAGCCGAAGGCGGCTGAAAGCCGCCTAGAGGCTCAGAATTTCGGGGGATCGGCGTATAACACGCACCCACGATTTTCCCCTGCTTTTAAGGGGAAAAAAGTGCGTGTTATACGCCGATAAATACGGTATCTCTTCCCAGATGAGTTTTTGAAGACCACAGCTACAGAAGCTCGGTCACATGACTCGCAGGGCTCCCCATGTGGCCGCATTTGGATATTAATTTAAAAACAAAATGGTGTGGCAGAGGGGCCTGTAGGTAAACAGGAAGTGGTGATGGTGCCTGGGGACACCATTGGAGGTGAGAAGACAATCTGACTGATGTAGGTAGCCTTGGCAAGGTGACATTTATGAAATAATCAAAACGACGCGTTTCGTCGCTATGCAACACATAAGCCACATATCATAATAATGATTCTGAGCGATTAACCTGTACTGATCCAAATAGTGCGATCAGAATTCTATGATCCCCTGAGTAGCACTGACATAGCAGTAGTGCAGTGATTGTCTACTGATCCGAATCGTGTGATAGGACTATAGATTCACCGAGCAGCTCTGACATAGCAGTAGCGCAGTGTATGCTGACATTTCATATTTTAGTGACCTCCTTTTTCTCTTCCACCAGGTTCTCCGTCATTGTGAATATTTGCTGAAGAAAAGGCGACTTTTTTTTTTAAAACAACCAATAAAATATCTAATATTACGTACTGATTTCCTCCTACTTCTGCTTTATTCTCTATGGTGAGTTCTGGTCATGTGACGCCATCACAGCAGGAACGTTGTATATATCTTATTATAGGGAATCCCCTCCCGTCATTACCTAAAGTGCAGCTCAGGCTGAAATCCAAACCGGGGCCCCTGTGACTCTAGAAGCCCGAGAGGGAGGAGCCTCTGACAAAGGCCCTTCCACCCCCTCGGTACCATCTCTGACACCCTGCAGTTCCTTTTGTCCCATTGTAGTTGGGGTTATGTCCCTATATGGTAGAAGACACATAAAGGTGTTCAGCTCTTCTCGGTGTTACAATATGTCTTCAAGATTGTCCAATCAGAGCACAGGAAATACCTCAATCGTTGTGGTATACAGTAGATGCTCAGTTAGACTCCCTCATTCTGGACCTCTTTACCTGTAACCAGGGCCGTCTTTAAGGCAGGGCAAAAGGGGAAGCTGCCCTGGGCCCCATCATTGTTGTGGGGACCGAAGCCACTGCCTCATACTTGCCAACCACCCCAGTTTAAATTCCCTTGTCCCTTGATGTTTTAGTGCCGTGCTGTGTCCTGATATCTCAGTGTGAAATTCTGTTACTAATGCTGCCCGGCTCTGCCCTATTGCCGTGTACAGATGACTCACCTGCAGACCCTGCATTTACATGTAAACTACCTGCAAAGCTAAGCAAATTGGAGGTGGAACCCCTTTTCAAAACAACATGGTGCCCCAGCACCGCAAATATTGCTGCATGTGAATAGACACATCTCAGCAGATGGGGGAGGATGTCATTAACAATTAAGGGCACTGCTGTGTATCTGCTAAAGCGCAGCACGATTCCGTGATGTCAGGAAAGCGATTTTGCATGCATTCCCAACAAACACAAAATGTGAACACTGGCTAAATGTCTCAGTTACATTGGTGGTCAGTGTAAATCTTCTCATTACATTGGGGCTTGGTGTACAATCCTTTCTTTTTTGCTAACAATCCTTTCATTCACACTAATGGCCAGTGTGAAGGTCCCTCTTACATTGGTGGTCAGTGTAAAGACCTCCTTACATTGGTGGGTACTGTAAATGCTCCTATTACATTAGTGGTCAGTGTAAATCCCTATTACATTGTTGGCCAGTGTAGAAACTCCTCTTTATATCGGTAGTCGGTACAAATATCCAAACTTGCATTTCTGATCAGTTTTGAAGCCTCCATTACATTGGTGGTCCATGTAGAAGCCCCCTATAAATTGGTGGTGAGTGTATATCTCCCCCCTTACATTGGTGACCAGTTTAGAAATCCCCTTTATTGGTTGTTGATGTAAAATCCCCCATTAGATTGGTTGTCAGTGTAAATTCTTCATTACATTGGTGATCAGTGTACATTTCCCTTTACATTGATGGTAAGTGCAGAATTGTCCTTACATTGGTGGCTAGTGTAAATCCCCCTTTACATTGGTGCTCAGTGTAAACCCCCCTAACATTTGTGGTCGGTGTAGAAGTGTCACCTTACATGGAGGTCATTGTATATTCTCTCTTACACTGGTGGTTTGTGTAAATGCTCCTATTGCGTTAATGTCAGTGTAGAAATCCCTCTTTATAGTGGTGGGTGGCGTAAAGTCCCCCATTACATGATGATTAGTGAAAATTTCCCCTTATATTGCTGGTCAGTGTAAATCCCCCCTCACATTGGTGGTCGTTGTAAATTCCCCATTACATTGGTAGTCAGTGTAAATTCCCCATTACATTGGTGGTCAGTGTAAATTCCCCCACTATATACTTGCCAAAGATTTCCAGCTTTGCTCTACATGATTCAGAATTTGCCACAGTGTACTGCCTCCTAACTAATCCCATCCCCCCAGTATTGCCACTGATCCCGGGAGTCCTAGGATTTCTAGGAGTTTTCTGTCTATTGCTGGGTCCCCTAACCTCCCCAGTCCATGGTGTGCAGGCAGTGAGGAGATGACGTGCTGTAACCTTTAGCAACCAATCAGTGAGTAGTAATGATGTGTGCTAACCTCTTGCAACCAATCGTTGAGCGGTAAGGATGTCCAGTAACCTCTAGCAACCAATCAGTCAGCAGTATTGATGTACAGTAATCTCTAGCAACCAAACAACGAGCAGAAGTCATGTGCTGTAACCTCTAGCAAATAATCAGTGAGCTATAATGTGTGCTGCAACCTCTGGCAGCCAGTCAGTGAGCGGTAATGATAAACTGTAACGTCTGGTAACCAATCGCAATCGCTGCCTGATCCGATTCAGTAAACTGATTTTTTTAGTGTAGCTGCTATTTATTGTGTGATTTTAGAGCAGGTGAAGAGTGAAATTGCATGGAGGGGGGCCCTAGAATATGTCCAGGCTCCAAACAATATTAAAGACGGTCCTGCCTGTAACGCATTCCCACACCTCCTTCTGGGTATTGGGGGTGCGGGCGGGCCCTTGGCCCTGGAATGATGTAAAGGGGAGAGGCACTTTATTTGGATCCCTTTAATTCCCAGCCCAATGTTGGAGAGCTCATAGACTGGTATTAGTATAATACGGGGCACGGCCCTCAACCCCCCTTTTTTAAGTGTACATCCATACGTTGTGTCAGCTTCGTACCTCGGGGGAGGTCCAAGATCCATGTAATGCCAAGATTACATAGACTGGTATGAGTGTAACATAGGGCCTGGCCCTCAACCCTCCTTCCATAGAGATATCAGTGTACATTTATCATCAGAGTGTCAGTACCGTACCTCGGGGGAGGTCCAAGACCGAGGTATGGGGGAGGAGAGGGACTTTTACTTGGATCCTTTTGCTCTACAACCCTAATGCAAACATTTTTTTTACGATGGTAATAAAATCCAACTACAAGGGCAAAGCACTATATGGAAGGTAAGAGACAGCAGACTACCACCAGGTCAAATAACTGCAGCTCATCGTCTGATATAGAAGAGAGCGGTCACTACGTGTACAGATAAACACACAAACTCATCGGCTCTCAGCCTCCAAACTATTATAATCTGTTTCTATGATTATAATAAAAAGCAAAAGTACAAAGTGCTAATGAATATGTGAAATGGGACTGACTGCAAGCAAAAGCCAACGCCAAGCGGATTGCATCAATTTATAAGGAAGAGACCATTTACTAAATGCACTCCTCAACCCACAAATCCATCTCGGCATCTGTAGTTGGTAGAGATTTCTTCCTCATACAAGGTGAGAGACTGCCACCTACAGCCAGACCAGGCAACTGCATGCAGATCATTGATTTATAAAGCCGAGACCACTCACTACATCTACTAATAAACCAATAGACACGGGCAATTCATTTCTTTCCAAAATTAGTTTATTAACGAATTTCGACAATTTTTTTTAATTTGGAAATATCCGAATTAACGAAAACCCGTTTAAGGGATTTTTCTGAATATTTGTAAATTTGAAAATATGTAAATTTGTAAATTCGTACATTCACACATTCATAAATTCATAAATTCGTACATTCACACATTCATAAATTCGTACATTTGTAAATTTGGAAATCTGAAATAACAATTAACTAATAATAACTTAACTATTACTAACTATCAAATTATAAGTATTGTAATTTCCTTTCAAATTTCGCTGTTAGTGAACGTAACGAATACAAATGTATCCAAAGTTAGGAATTATCCGAAATAACAAATGCCGCATCTAAACAAATGTAAGGAAATGAATTATTAATAATAAACTAATAATATTATTATTAATTTGTTCCGCTCCATTTGTTTAGATGCGGCATTCGCTATTTTGGATAATTCGTTACTTCGGATAAATTTGTATTCGTTACGTTCACTAACAGACAAATTTGAAAGGAAATTCCAATATCTATAATTTAATAGTTATTTACTATTTTGAATGTTCGGGTTTTCTGATTTTCGAATTTACAAATTTTCGAATATACGAATTTTTGAATGTGCGACTGTACGACTGTATGAACTTACGAATTAACAAATTTACAAATGTACGAATTTACAAATTTACGAATGTACAAATTTAGAAATGTACAAATGTACAAATTTACGACTGTACGAATGTACAAATTTACGAATGTACATATTTAGAAATATACGAATGTACAAATTTCCGAATGTGCGAATTTACAAATTTACAACTATACGAATTTACAAATTTACGATTGTACGAATGTACAAATTTACAAATGTGCGAATTTACAAATTTCCGACTGTACGAATTTACAAATTTAGAAATGTACGAATTTAAAAATTTACGACTGTACAAATTTACGAATGTGCGAATTTACGACTTTACGAATTTGCAAATTTTGAAATGTGCGAATTTACAAATTTACGATTGTACGAATGTACAAATTTACAAATTTACGAATGTGCGAATTTACAAATTTCCGACTGTACGAATTTACAAATTTAGAAATGTACGAATTTACAAATTTACGACTGTACGAATGTACAAATTTACGAATGTGCGAATTTACAAATTTATGACTTTACGAATTTGCAAATTTAGAAATGTACGAATTTACAAATTTAGAAATGTACGAATTTACAAATTTACGTTTGTACGAATGTACAAATTTACAAATTTACGAATGTGCGAATTTACAAATTTCCGACTGTACGAATTTACAAATTTACTCATTTACGACTGTATGAATTTACGGATTTAGAAATTTACGACTGTACAAATTTACGACTGTACAAATTTACAAATTTAAGAATGTACGAATGTACGAATTTACAAATTTACGAACTTATGAATTTACAAATGTATAAATTTACGAATGTATAAATTTACGAATGTACAAATTTACAAATGTAAGAATTTACGAATTTCAATCATAACGAATGACCCGAAAAATGAAAAAAGAAAACCCAAAACAAATGAAATTAACACATTTTTTGGCAGTGCACATGTCTATAAACCAATGAATCACTCTGCTCTAAAACGATGATTAGAAAATCCCAACTAGAAGGGCTTCTTATGTATATGTGGAAAATTGACTGCCATCTACAGCTATCACAGAGAACTGCATGCAGCTCCTCAACTTATATAGGAGTGAAAAGTAACTGCAGGCAGAAATAAAGCAATGAACCCCTCGGCTCTCACCCCCTGGGTGGGACCTAATTCTATAAGGGTAATAACAGCCAACTACTAGGGCTACTGTATGAGATGACAGGGTGCCACCTACAACGAGGACAGAGGACTCACTGCAGCTCATCAATTTATATTGGAGAGAGTATGTAATGTGTGTACAGCAATACCAATGAATGCCGATCAAAGTTTTTTTTCCAGTGATAGTAATTAAATACAAAATAACGCCTGTGAGACGTAAGAATGCGCAATGCCGTTCGAAGATGGAGATGACCATGTCCTCTAAGACCAAGCCCCACAGTGGGCGCGGTGAAATGCATCGGAGGCTGTGGCCAGAGGATGGGCGTTAGCCTGAGGCCACACACAGTATAAGGGGCATTAGACCGGTTGAGTGGCGTTCCTCTGTTTCCATCTAATAAAGGATCATGTTGTTTGTGTGGAAAGTGACAGAGTGCAGGTTATAGCTAGGAGAGCGGACTGCATGCAGCTCATCAACCTATATGGAAGAGGTCATTGGGGCATAATTGAAGGACAGAGGGGGGATTGGGGTATAATAGATGGACAGGGGGAGGTTTGGGGTATGATAGAAGGACAGAGGGAGGACTGGGGTATAATAGAAGGACAGAGGGAGGACTGGGGTATAATAGATGGACAGAGGGGGATTGGGGCACAATAGATGGACAGAGGGAGGATTGGGGTATAATAGAGGGACAGAGGGGGGATTGGGGTATAATAGAAGGACAGAGGGGGGATTGGGGTATAATAGAAGGACAGAGGGGGGATTGGGGTATAATAGAAGGACACAGGAAGGATTGGGGCATACTAGAAGGACAGAGGGGGGATTGGGGTATAACAGAAGGACAGAGGGAAGATTTGGGTATAATAGAAGGACAGAGGGAAGATTGGGGTATAATAGAGAGATAGAGGGAAAATTGGGGTATAATAGAGGGACAGAGGGAGAATTGGGGTATAATAGAGGGACGGAAGGGATTGGGGTGTAATAGAAGATCAGAGGGAGGATTAGGGTATAATAGAGGGATAGAGGAGGCATTGGGATATAATAGAGGGGCAGAGGGAAGATTGGGGTATAAGAGGGACAGAGGGTGGAATGGGATATAATAGAAGGACAGAGGGGGGATTGGGGTATAATAGAGGGACAGAGGGTGGATTGGGGTATGACAGAAGGACAGAGGGAGGATTGAGGTATAATAGAGGGACAATCGGGGTATAATAGAGGGACAGAGGGAGGAATGGGGTATAATAGAAGGACAGAAAGAGGATTGGGGTATAATAGAAGGATAAAGGAAGGATTGGGGTATAATAGAAGGACAGAGGGAGGATTGGGTATAATAGAAGGATAGGGGGGGATTGGGGTATAATAGAAGGACAGAGGGGGGATTGGGGTATAATAGAAGGACAGAGGGGGGATTGGGGTATAATAGAGGAACAATTGGGTTATAATAGAGGGACAGAGGGGAGGATTGGGGTATAATAGAAGGACAGAGGGAGGATTGGGGTATAATAGAAGGACAAAGGAAGGATTGGGGTATAATAGAAGGACAGAGGCAGGATCCGGGTATAATAGAGGGACAGAGGTGGGATCGGGGTATAATAGAGGGACAGAGGGGGGATTGGGGTAAAATAGAGGGACTGAGGAGGGATTGGGGTATAACAGAGGGACTGAGGGGGGATTGGGGTATAATAGAGGAACTGAGAGGGGATTGGGGTATAATAGAAGGACAAAGGAAGGATTGGGGTATAATAGAAGTACAGAGGGAGGATTGGGGTATAATAGAGGGACAGAGGGAGAATTGGGGTATACTAGCGGGACGGGGGGGGGATTGGGGTGTAATAGAGGGACAGAGGGTGGATTGGGGTATGACAGAAGGACAGAGGGAGGATTGAGGTATAATAGAGGGACAATCGGGGTATAATAGAGGGACAGAGGGAGGAATGGGGTATAATAGAAGGACAGAAAGAGGATTGGGGTATAATAGAAGGATAAAGGAAGGATTGGGGTATAATAGAAGGACAGAGGGAGGATTGGGTATAATAGAAGGATAGGGGGGGATTGGGGTATAATAGAAGGACAGAGGGGGGATTGGGGTATAATAGAAGGACAGAGGGGGGATTGGGGTATAATAGAAGGACCGAGGGGGGATTGGGGTATAATAGAGGAATAATTGGGTTATAATAGAGGGACAGAGGGGAGGATTGGGGTATAATAGAAGGACAGAGGGAGGATTGGGGTATAATAGAAGGACAAAGGAAGGATTGGGGTATAATAGAAGGACAGAGGCAGGATCCGGGTATAATAGAGGGACAGAGGTGGGATCGGGGTATAATAGAGGGACAGAGGGGGGATTGGGGTAAAATAGAGGGACTGAGGAGGGATTGGGGTATAACAGAGGGACTGAGGGGGGATTGGGGTATAATAGAGGAACTGAGAGGGCATTGGGGTATAATAGAAGGACAAAGGAAGGATTGGGGTATAATAGAAGTACAGAGGGAGGATTGGGGTATAATAGAGGGACAGAGGGAGAATTGGGGTATACTAGCGGGACGGGGGGGGATTGGGGTGTAATAGAAAGTCAGAGGGAGGATTAGGGTATAATCAAGGGATAGAAGGGGCATTGGGATATAATAGAGGGACAGAGGGGGGATTGGGGTATAATAGAGGGACAGAGGGAAGATTGGGATATAATAGGAGGACAGAGGGAAGATTGGGGTATAATAGAAGGACAGAGGGAAGATTGGGGTATAATAGAAGGACAGAGGGAAGATTGGGGTATAATAGAGGGACAGAGGGGGGATTGGGGTATAATAGAAGGACAGAGGGAAGATTGGGGTGTTTCCTATTTGTGTGATTTATACTGAAGACAATTGACCTGTGATCGCTGTTTCCTAAATTGCCCCGTCAGGTCTGTATTGTTGGTAATCAGTAGATCCAGTAACGCTTTATTTCTAGTTGGTGCGTCTACCATCTGACCCATGAAATTGTCCTGCAAGACATTTAGGAACTGGCGAGCCGTAGATGAATGCGCGGTTCCCTCCGCCCTGTCTATGCCTGGATAATTAAAATCCCCCATTATGATAACACTTCCCATCCTTGCTGCTAAACCAAATTGTGATTGGAGATCCATCTCCTCCTCCTCCCTCAGGTTGCACAACATTTGCTATTGTCACACAACTGGGTGGATTCCGGGTGCAATGCCAAGCCCACATTTTTTTGAAGCCTATTACAGCCTTAGGCTCTAAACACTTGCTTAAAAAACAAAACACTGATTGGAATCCATGCGTCTGGCGCCCCGCATGTAGATTAGGGTCCAGAAGCATGGAGAGGGATGGTATTGCCCGTGAGCCCGTGCATTACGGGCCACCACTGATTACTGTTTACTTTTTTAAAATCATAATGGCAACAGAAACTACCCAAATGACCCTGATCAAATGTTTACATACCCCAGTTCTTAATACCGTGTATTGCCCCCTTTAACATCAATGGCAGCTTGAAGTCTTTTGTGGATGAGGCTCTGTGGTGGAGAGATTTGGCTATACTCAATACATAATCAATCTCACCTGCGCTAACACGCGTTCCTTTCAGCACAATGGCATAATGCATCTTTAAATAACCAGTGTCTCCCCTTTTCCCCAGAAAACATCCATAATCACCATCTCAGCTCCATCGTTCCTCCATCTGCCCCGCAGGGCAGAGGCTCTCGGCTTTTAATTCACACACAAACAGGATGTGACCTCACAGGGAGTGACCTTACAGGATGTGACCTCACAGGATGTGACCTCACAGGATGTAACCTCACAGGATGTGACCTCACAGGATGTGACCTCACAGGGTGTGACCTCACAGGGTGTGACCTTACAGGATGTGACCTCACAGGATGTGACCAAACAATGATATGACAACACAGAGAATCATGGCCCCAGTAGCCAATCGCTTCCTCCATACAAATGACATCACAGGAAATGACGCTAAAGGGGCGGGCATCCACAGAAGTGGGAGGGAGAAGTGCACATGTCTCATCCACTTGAGGCATGTACACTGCCCTCCGCCCAACCACATGCATGCTAATCCACCATCTTGGTCAGCATGGAGCCCACTCAATACTGCTCTGAGTAACCAGTATCTAGTAAGATCATTCTACTTGTTCTTACAGGCTTGAGAAGATCTGCGGGGACATTGCTACTGCTGTTGTCTATATACGGTACGAGTATACCAACAAGGCAGACATCAATGTCCTCTTATAAAAGCAGATATGTATCCAAAAGTCATAGCGTAGCCACAACAGAGATATAATACATGTCTCTCGTTATGTGGACTTCACTTCTCTAATGTGGATAGACATTTGAAGGGAAGAAGCCCAGCGCATTGCGCTTGATACTTACGAACCGGCAAAGACCCCCCCCCCCCACACACAGAGAACACGTCTCCAAGCCCATAAGAAGATTTTCATACTGCCGGTTTTACCGCTGGTCCCGATTCAACCCAAGTGCGTTCTCCTGGAGTGCTCCTCGGTTAAATCAGACACAGGGAGACAGTGGACAATCGATAAAACACACACCCTAGAATAAAATGTCCGCATGAGTCCATATAATAATATTTCCACAACAGGCTCTTTGTCTTCTCAGATGGTAAAGCTGCCCATTCCTCTTGGCAAAAAGCCTCCAGTTCCTGTAAATTCTCGGTCTGTCTTCCATGAACGGCGCGTTTGAGATCTCCCCAGAGGGACTCAATGATATTGGGGTCAGGAGACTGAGACGGCCACTCCAGAACCTTCACTTTATTCTGCTGTAGCCAATGACAGGTGGACTTGGCCTTGTGTTTTGGATCATTGTCTTGTTGGAAGGTCCAAGTACATAGTTGCCAACATTGTAAAAAAAAAATTCGGGACACTTTTTTGGCAGTAGGCGGAGTTGTGGTATAATTAGGGGGCGGGTATGCATTTATAGGTGTGGCATAGGAAAAGGTAGAAATGCGTCGCGCACAGCGCGCCGCAGCAAAATATGGGCGTGGTTTACGTTAAATAGTGGGCGTGGCTTACATGGGACGTGGCTCAAATGGATGCAGTTAGAGTCTGAGATGATTGCGGGATGGAGAGGGAATGGAGGGGGATGGAAAGGGAAAGGAGGGGGGGAGGGAAAGGAGGGACAGCAGCCCCCCGATCCTACTCTGCAATATGTGTTTTCCAGAGTTTGACAATCAGCAGATAAAGATACTCCAAATACCTGGTATTGGCGCTTCAATCATCCCGGCGCCATGATTGTTATGGTGTCAGAATGATTGAAGCGCATTATTTCTATTATTACATTGTAATATGAAATGAAATCATTCAACTCACCATAATGCTGAATCAGTGGGAGCCCTGAGCGCGTCACTAGCCACATTGCCTGCCACCAGATGCCATCAGGTGTCCCAAGCGGAGTCTGTCCTTACATCAGGTGCCCCATCAGAGGTACCTTCCTCACATCTATGTCCATCAGCGGAGCCACTCCTTACATCTGGTGCCCCTCTGACATCCACAGACTGGCCCCCCACATCCACAGACCGCCCCCCCACATCCTGCACAGACCTGCCCCCATATACTCCACAGACCTGCCCCCACATAGTCCACAGACCGGCCCCCACATCTCCATACTGGCCCCCGACATACCACTGGCCCCCAACATCCACAGACTGGCCCCGACATCCACAGACTGGACCCTCACATCCACAGACTGGCCCTCACATCCACAGACTGACCCCTCACATCCACAGACTGACCCCCCACATCCACAGACTGGCCCCCGACATACCATTGGCCCCGACATCCACAGACTAGCCCCCACAGACTGGCCCCGACATCCACAGACTAGACCCCGACATCCACAGACTGGCCCCCGACATCCACAGACTGGCCCCCCACATCCACAGACTGGCCCCCACATTCACAGACTGGCCCCCCACATCCACAGACTGGCCCCCCACATCCACAGACTGGCCCCTGACATCCACAGACTGGCCCCAGACATACCACTGGCCCCCACATTCACAGACTGGCCCGACATACCACTGGCCCCCACATACATTCACAGACTGGCCCCCGACATCCACATACCATGACTGGCCCCCAACATCCGACTGGCCCCCGCCCCGACATTCACAGTGACATACTGGCCCCCGACATGCCACCGTTGCCGCGCGGAGAAATTTAACTGTGGCGCCGCCCACTGCACTTTACACTGACACACACACACACTGGCAGCGGGGGTGGGTGGCGCCACAGGTGTAGACCAACTTCTGGTCTTCTTAAAAATGGCGGCCTCTAGCGGCCGGCGGCATAAAAACCGGGACATTCAATTTTCCGGGGACAAACTGAATTTCCCGGGAAATTTCTGGGGACAAAACTGTCCTAATTCTGGGAATGTCCCGGGAAATTCGGGACAGTTGGCAACTATGCAAGTACGTCCCTGGCTTCCTGGCTGATGAATGTAAATGTTCCTCCAGTATTTTTTGATAACATACTGCATTCATCTCGCCATCCCATTTTGACCAAAGTTCCTGTGCCTTTGTATCTCACACATCCCCAAAAAACATCAGTGATCCACCGCCGTGTTTCACAGTAGGGATGGTGATCGTTTCTTCATAGGCCTTGTTGACTCCACCAAATGTAGCTTTTATGGTTGTGGCCAAAAAACTAGATTTTGGTCTCATCACTCCAAATGAGTTTGTGGCAGAAGGTTTGAGGTTTGTCTCTGTGCTGTTTGGCGTATTGTAAGTGGGATACTTTGTGACATTTGTGTAGTAATGACTTTCTTCTGGCGACTCCACCATGCAGCCCATCTTTCTTCAAGTGTCTCCTTATTGTGCATCTTGAAACAGCCACACCACATGTTTGCAGAGAGTCCTGTATTTCACCTGAAGTTATTTGTGGGTTTTCTTTGCATCATGAACAATTTTCCTGGCAGTTGTGGCTGAAATTTTAGTTGGTCTACCTGACCGTGGTTTGGTTTCAATAGAACCCCTCATTTTCCACTTCTTGGTTAGAGTTTGAACACTGCTGATTGGCATTCTCAATTCCTTGGATATCTTTTTAGATCCCTTTCCTGTTTTATACAGTTCAACTACCTTTTCCAGCAGATCCTTTCATGTGAGGATGGGGACCTTTAATAGCCATTCAAACCCCTTTGTGTCAACTTGTGTGCATGTTATCAGGCCAAAATCACCAGGGGTATGTAAACTTTTGATCAGGGTCATTTGGGTAGTTTCTGTTGTCATTATGATATAAAAAGAGTAAACAAAGATGACTGATAATAAATGGCTTCAGCCAAACACCGACCATGAGTGAGAGAAAAGATTGTGTGGTATCATTCATATTCTCTGAAAAATGCTCACCCCTAACATTACTGTGGGGGGGGGGGGGGCTCTTCCTAAAAGGGGAGCTAACACCCTGTGTCAATACTTGCTGTACCAGACATTGTTCTAGTATAAAGCCACCTAGTGGTAAAGTGGCTAACTGCACCTGCCTGGAAGGAGAGGTAATCCATGTGATATGATCTAATATCCCTGAATTCTATTAAATAGATCCCTGAAGCTGAGCTCTGAGCTTTACACATGGGCAGTGCCCATTATGAGGGGTTCCCACCATCCCTGTGCCGAGTTCCTGGGTCTGTACACCCGCTGTGCCCATTATGAGGGGTTCCCACCATCCCTGTGCCGAGTTCCCGGGTCTGTACACCCGCTGTGCCCATTATGAGGAATTCCCACCATCCCTGTGCTGAGTTCCTGGGTCTGTACACCCGCTGTGCCCATTATGAGGGGTTCCCACCATCCCTGTGCTGAGTTCCCGGGTCTGTACACCCGCTGTGCCCATTATGAGGGGTTCCCACCATCCCTGTGCTGAGTTCCCGGGTCTGTACACCTGCTGTGCCCATTATGAGGGGTTCCCACCATCCCTGTGCCGAGTTCCCGGGTCTGTACACCCGCTGTGCCCATTTTGAGGGGTTCCCACCATCCCTGTGCTGAGTTCCCGGGTCTGTACACCCACTGTGCCCATTATGAGGGGTTCTGACCATCCCTGTGCTGAGTTTCCGGGTCTGTACACCCGCTGTGCCCGTTATGAGGGGTTCCCACCATCCCTGTGCTGAATTTCCAGGTCTGTACACCCGCTGTGCCCATTATGAGGGGTTCCCACCATCCCTGTGCTGAGTTCCCGGGTCTGTACACCCGCTGTGCCCATTATGAGGGGTTCTCACCATCCCTGTGCTGAGTTCCGGGGTCTGTACACCCGCTGTGCCCATTATGAGGGGTCCCCACCATTGTTGCAGACTTTGATGAAAAGGGTTAAGGGTGGGAACTCCTGGGTGGCTGTGGTTGGTCAGACATGCGACAGGCGGCCCGGTAAGGTGTCCCCCGAGGGGTAGGTGTGCTGCCTTTATTTGTTCAGTCACATTCCTCCAGAGTCACAGAGCAGAAATAGATCCGATCAATAAAAGGGGAATTTTTTTTAGATTTATTTTCCGCATTCTGCAATTTTCTGTTCAATTTACCGCTCACCTCCTCCCCTCCCCCTCCCATATATAAGATATGGACTCACCACTCAGTGCCAATCATTCCCCACTTGTCCATGGTCGGTCATGGGGGCTCTGACTCTGTGCTTCGCCCTCCTGCTGGCTGTTCTCATCCAGGACACAGGTAAGGATTATCCTCGCAGGTGATATATATATATATATATATATATATATACACAGGTGTATTATAGATAAGATATATATATATATATATATATATATATATATATATATATATATATATATATATATATCTCTATACATATATATATATATATATATATATATATATATATATATATATATATATACACAGGTGGGATTTGGGAGTTTTCCTTTTATTTTGGGACATACAGTATTATTATTTATTGTTACAATTATTATTTATTTTAATTTATTATTATTTGTCTTCATATTTTTATTATTATTATTAATATTATTTATTTGGGTATTATTATTATGTATTGCTGCTATTATTATTTATTTGTATTTATTATTATTTTGTTTTGTTTATTATTTGTTTATTATTGTTATTACTATTAATAATAATAATAATAAATTTTTATTAATATATATTAAATAATAATATATAATATATAATAATAAAATAATAATATAAAATAATATTCTTATTATTTGTATTCATATTCTTTATTTGGGACATATTATAATTTATTGCTACTATTATTATTTATTATTATTTTGTTTATTATTTTTATTATTATTATTATTATTATTATTATTATTATTATTATTATTATTATTATTATTAATAATAATAATAATAATAATATAATATTAATATATATTATATAATAATATATAATATATAATAATACAATTATAATATAATATAAAATAATATTTTTATTATTATTAATCATATTATTTATTTGGGACATATTATTATTATTATTATTATTATTATTTATTGGATGCTGATATGTCCTTATCTGATAGGAAAACTTCCTTTTTTTTTTTTGCCTTATTAATATATTGGAGATGTGTCCCGGGGGTGGGATTTGGGCGTCCACCAAATTTCCATGAGGATTTGCTAAACCCCAATTCTCTCACTACTAGTGGCAACACCAGCCAGGGTGGGCACCCCATGGGCTCCTCTGGGGCACACAGCATGACCTTTCTTACAATATCCCCGACAGACAGACGCCCTGTGATTGGCCACGTACAGTACACACCATACACATACAATTGCTCTGTCCAATCACCACCAGTTTTAGTGTATTTAGTAGTCGGATTGGGGCAGGGACAACAGAAGGTGACAACAGTAACTGAGCCGCACACCCCAAGGGCTCCTCGGGGGCTCATTTCCGCAAAGCTAGGCACTTGTGCCCATCATACACAGCCAATTGTGCCCATCATACACAGTCACTTGTGCCCATCATAGACAGTCACTTGTGCCCATCATACACAGCCACTTGTGCCCATCATACACAGCCACTTGTGCTGCCCATCATACACAGCCACTTGTGCTGCCCATCATACACAGCCACTTGTGCCCATCATACGCAGCCACTTGTGCCGCCCATCATACGCAGCCACTTGTGCTGCCCATCATACGCAGACACTTGTGCCCATCATACGCAGCCACTTGTGCCGCCCATCATACGCAGCCACTTGTGCCGCCCATCATACGCAGCCACTTGTGCCGCCCATCATACGCAGCCACTTGTGCCGCCCATCATACGCAGCCACTTGTGCCGCCCATCATACGCAATCACTTGTGCTGCCCATCATACATAGCCACTTGTGCCGCCCATCATACAAAATCACTTGGGCCGCCCATCATACGCAGCCACTTGTGCCCATCATACGCAGCCACTTGTGCCCATCATACACAGCCACTTGTGCCCATCATACACAGTCACTTGTGCCGCCCATCATACACAGCCACTTGTGCCCATCATACGCAGCCACTTGTGCCGCCCATCATACGCAGCCACTTGTGCCGCCCATCATACATAGCCACTTGTGCCGCCCATCATACAAAATCACTTGGGCCGCCCATCATACACAGCCACTTGTGCCCATCATACGCAGCCACTTGTGCTGCCCATCATACGCAGCCACTTGTGCCGCCCATCATACGCAGCCACTTGTGCCGCCCATCATACGCAGCCACTTGTGCCGCCCATCATACGCAGCCACTTGTGCCGCCCATCATACGCAGCCACTTGTGCCGCCCATCATACACAGCCACTTGTGCCGCCCATCATACGCAATCACTTGTGCCGCCCATCATACGCAGCCACTTGTGCCGCCCATCATACAAAATCACTTGGGCCGCCCATCATACGCAGCCACTTCTGCCGCCCATCATACAAAATCACTTGGGCCGCCCATCATACACAGCCACTTGTGCCCATCATACGCAGCCACTTGTGCTGCCCATCATACGCAGCCACTTGTGCCGCCCATCATACGCAGCCACTTGTGCCGCCCATCATACGCAGCCACTTGTGCCGCCCATCATACGCAGCCACTTGTGCCGCCCATCATACGCAATCACTTGTGCTGCCCATCATACATAGCCACTTGTGCAGCCCATCATACAAAATCACTTGGGCCACCCATCATACGCAGCCACTTGTGCCCATCATACGCAGCCACTTGTGCCCATCATACACAGCCACTTGTGCCGCCCATCATACGCAGCCACTTGTGCCGCCCATCATACGCAATCACTTGTGCTGCCCATCATACATAGCCACTTGTGCCGCCCATCATACAAAATCACTTGGGCCACCCATCATACGCAGCCACTTGTGCCCATCATACGCAGCCACTTGTGCCCATCATACACAGTCACTTGTGCCGCCCATCATACACAGCCACTTGTGCCCATCATATGCAGCTACTTGTGCCGCCCATCATACACAGCCACTTGTGCCGCCCATCATACACAGCCACTTGTGCCCATCATATGCAGCTACTTGTGCCGCCCATCATACACAGTCACTTGTGCCGCCCATCATACGTAGCCACTTGTGCCGCCCATCATACGCAGCCACTTGTGCCGCCCATCATACGCAGCCACTTGTGCCGCCCATCATACGCAGCCACTTGTGCCCATCATATGCAGCTACTTGTGCCGCCCATCATACGCAGCCACTTGTGCCGCCCATCATACGCAGCCACTTGTGCCACCCATCATACGCAGCCACTTGTGCCGCCCATCATACGCAGCCACTTGTGCCGCCCATCATACACAGCCACTTGTGCCCATCATACACAGCCACTTGTGCTGCCCATATTATGCAGCCACTTGTGCCGCCCATCATACGCAGCCACTTGTGCCGCCCATCATATGCAGCCACTTGTGCCGCCCATCATACACAATCACTTGTGCCGCCCATCATACATAGCCACTTGTGCCCAGCATACACAGCCACTTGTGCTGCCCATATTATGCAGCCACTTGTGCCGCCCATCATACGCAGCTACTTGTGCCGCCCATCATACGCAGCCACTTGTGCCGCCCATCATACGCAGCCACTTGTGCCGCCCATCATACGCAATCACTTGTGCTGCCCATCATACGCAGCCACTTGTGCCGCCCATCATACAAAATCACTTGGGCCGCCCATCATACGCAGCCACTTGTGCCGCCCATCATACAAAATCACTTGGGCCGCCCATCATACACAGCCACTTGTGCCCATCATACGCAGCCACTTGTGCTGCCCATCATACGCAGCCACTTGTGCCGCCCATCATACGCAGCCACTTGTGCCGCCCATCATACGCAGCCACTTGTGCCGCCCATCATACGCAGCCACTTGTGCCGCCCATCATACGCAATCACTTGTGCTGCCCATCATACAAAATCACTTGGGCCGCCCATCATACGCAGCC
Source organism: Lithobates pipiens (assembly GCF_037356315.1). Taxonomy (NCBI): domain Eukaryota; kingdom Metazoa; phylum Chordata; class Amphibia; order Anura; family Ranidae; genus Lithobates; species Lithobates pipiens. The sequence continues at coordinate 540,679,685 of NW_027507718.1, forward strand.
ACTTGTGCCCATCATACGCAGCCACTTGTGCCCATCATACACAGCCACTTGTGCCCATCATACACAGTCACTTGTGCCGCCCATCATACACAGCCACTTGTGCCCATCATATGTAGCTACTTGTGCCGCCCATCATACACAGCCACTTGTGCCCATCATATGCAGCTACTTGTGCCGCCCATCATACACAGTCACTTGTGCCGCCCATCATACGCAGCCACTTGTGCCGCCCATCATACGTAGCCACTTGTGCCGCCCATCATACGCAGCCACTTGTGCCGCCCATCATACGCAGCCACTTGTGCCGCCCATCATACGCAGCCACTTGTGCTGCCCATCATACGCAGCCACTTGTGCCGCCCATCATACGCAATCACTTGTGCTGCCCATCATACGCAGCCACTTGTGCCGCCCATCATACAAAATCACTTGGGCCGCCCATCATACGCAGCCACTTGTGCCGCCCATCATACAAAATCACTTGGGCCGCCCATCATACACAGCCACTTGTGCCCATCATACGCAGCCACTTGTGCTGCCCATCATACGCAGCCACTTGTGCCGCCCATCATACGCAGCCACTTGTGCCGCCCATCATACGCAGCCACTTGTGCCGCCCATCATACGCAGCCACTTGTGCCGCCCATCATACGCAATCACTTGTGCTGCCCATCATACATAGCCACTTGTGCCGCCCATCATACAAAATCACTTGGGCCGCCCATCATACGCAGCCACTTGTGCCCATCATACGCAGCCACTTGTGCCCATCATACACAGCCACTTGTGCCCATCATACACAGTCACTTGTGCCGCCCATCATACACATCCACTTGTGCCCATCATATGCAGCTACTTGTGCCGCCCATCATACACAGCCACTTGTGCCGCCCATCATACACAGCCACTTGTGCCCATCATATGCAGCTACTTGTGCCGCCCATCATACACAGTCACTTGTGCCGCCCATCATACGCAGCCACTTGTGCCGCCCATCATACGCAGCCACTTGTGCCGCCCATCATACGCAGCCACTTGTGCCGCCCATCATACGCAGCCACTTGTGCCGCCCATCATACGCAGCCACTTGTGCCGCCCATCATACGCAGCCACTTGTGCCGCCCATCATACGCAATCACTTGTGCTGCCCATCATACATAGCCACTTGTGCCGCCCATCATACAAAATCACTTGGGCCGCCCATCATACGCAGCCACTTGTGCCCATCATACGCAGCCACTTGTGCCCATCATACACAGCCACTTGTGCCCATCATACACAGTCACTTGTGCCGCCCATCATACACATCCACTTGTGCCCATCATATGCAGCTACTTGTGCCGCCCATCATACACAGCCACTTGTGCCGCCCATCATACACAGCCACTTGTGCCCATCATATGCAGCTACTTGTGCCGCCCATCATACACAGTCACTTGTGCCGCCCATCATACGTAGCCACTTGTGCCGCCCATCATACGCAGCCACTTGTGCCGCCCATCATACGCAGCCACTTGTGCCGCCCATCATACGCAGCCACTTGTGCCCATCATATGCAGCTACTTGTGCCGCCCATCATACACAGCCACTTGTGCCGCCCATCATACGCAGCCACTTGTGCCGCCCATCATACACAGCCACTTGTGCCCATCATACACAGCCACTTGTGCTGCCCATATTATGCAGCCACTTGTGCCGCCCATCATACGCAGCCACTTGTGCCGCCCATCATATGCAGCCACTTGTGCCGCCCATCATACACAATCACTTGTGCCGCCCATCATACATAGCCACTTGTGCCCAGCATACACAGCCACTTGTGCTGCCCATATTATGCAGCCACTTGTGCCGCCCATCATACGCAGCCACTTGTGCCCATCATACACAGCCACTTGTGCCCATCATACACAGTCACTTGTGCCGCCCATCATACACAGCCACTTGTGCCCATCATATGTAGCTACTTGTGCCGCCCATCATACACAGCCACTTGTGCCCATCATATGCAGCTACTTGTGCCGCCCATCATACACAGTCACTTGTGCCGCCCATCATACGTAGCCACTTGTGCCGCCCATCATACGCAGCCACTTGTGCCGCCCATCATACGCAGCCACTTGTGCCGCCCATCATACGCAGCCACTTGTGCCCATCATATGCAGCCACTTGTGCCGCCCATCATACGCAGCCACTTGTGCCCATCATATGCAGCTACTTGTGCCGCCCATCATACGCAGCCACTTGTGCCGCCCATCATACAAAATCACTTGGGCCGCCCATCATACGCAGCCACTTGTGCCCATCATACGCAGCCACTTGTGCCCATCATACACAGCCACTTGTGCCCATCATACACAGTCACTTGTGCCGCCCATCATACACAGCCACTTGTGCCCATCATATGCAGCTACTTGTGCCGCCTATCATACACAGCCACTTGTGCCGCCCATCATACACAGCCACTTGTGCCCATCATATGCAGCTACTTGTGCCGCCCATCATACACAGTCACTTGTGCCGCCCATCATACGCAGCCACTTGTGCCGCCCATCATACGTAGCCACTTGTGCCACCCATCATACGCAGCCACTTGTGCCGCCCATCATACGCAGCCACTTGTGCCGCCCATCATACGCAGCCACTTGTGCCCATCATATGCAGCTATTTGTGCCGCCCAACATACGCAGCCACTTGTGCCGCCCATCATACGCAGCCACTTGTGCCGCCCATCATACGCAGCCACTTGTGCCGCCCATCATACGCAGCCACTTGTGCCGCCCATCATACACAATCACTTGTGCCGCCCATCATACATAGCCACTTGTGCCCATCATACACAGCCACTTGTGCTGCCCATATTATGCAGCCACTTGTGCCGCCCATCATACGCAGCCACTTGTGCCGCCCATCATACACAGCCACTTGTGCCCATCATACACAGCCACTTGTGCTGCCCATATTATGCAGCCACTTGTGCCGCCCATCATACGCAGCCACTTGTGCCGCCCATTATACGCAGCCACTTGTGCCGCCCATCATACGCAGCCACTTGTGCTGCCCATCATACGCAGCCACTTGTGCCGCCCATCATACGCAGCCACTTGTGCCGCCCATCATACGCAGCCACTTGTGCCGCCCATCATACGCAGCTACTTGTGCCGCCCATCATACGCAGCCACTTGTGCCGCCCATCATACGCAATCACTTGTGCCGCCCATCATACGCAGCCACATGTGCCACCCATCATACAAAATCACTTGGGCCGCCCATCATACGCAGCCACTTGTGCCGCCCATCATACGCAGCCACTTGTGCCGCCCATCATACAAAATCACTTGGGCCGCCCATCATACACAGCCACTTGTGCCCATCATACGCAGCCACTTGTGCTGCCCATCATACACAGCCACTTGTGCCGCCCATCATACGCAGCCACTTGTGCCGCCCATCATACGCAGCCACTTGTGCCGCCCATCATACGCAGCCACTTGTGCCGCCCATCATACGCAATCACTTGTGCTGCCCATCATACATAGCCACTTGTGCCGCCCATCATACAAAATCACTTGGGCCGCCCATCATACGCAGCCACTTGTGCCCATCATACGCAGCCACTTGTGCCCATCATACACAGCCACTTGTGCCCATCATACACAGTCACTTGTGCCGCCCATCATACACAGCCACTTGTGCCCATCATACGCAGCCACTTGTGCCGCCCATCATACGCAGCCACTTGTGCCGCACATCATACATAGCCACTTGTGCCCATCATACGCAGCCACTTGTGCCCATCATACACAGCCACTTGTGCCCATCATACACAGTCACTTGTGCCGCCCATCATACACATCCACTTGTGCCCATCATATGCAGCTACTTGTGCCGCCCATCATACACAGCCACTTGTGCCGCCCATCATACACAGCCACTTGTGCCCATCATATGCAGCTACTTGTGCCGCCCATCATACACAGTCACTTGTGCCGCCCATCATACGTAGCCACTTGTGCCGCCCATCATACGCAGCCACTTGTGCCGCCCATCATACGCAGCCACTTGTGCCGCCCATCATACGCAGCCACTTGTGCCCATCATATGCAGCTACTTGTGCCGCCCATCATACACAGCCACTTGTGCTGCCCATCATACGCAGCCACTTGTGCCGCCCATCATACACAGCCACTTGTGCCCATCATACACAGCCACTTGTGCTGCCCATATTATGCAGCCACTTGTGCCGCCCATCATACGCAGCCACTTGTGCCGCCCATCATATGCAGCCACTTGTGCCGCCCATCATACACAATCACTTGTGCCGCCCATCATACATAGCCACTTGTGCCCAGCATACACAGCCACTTGTGCTGCCCATATTATGCAGCCACTTGTGCCGCCCATCATACGCAGCCACTTGTGCCCATCATACACAGCCACTTGTGCCCATCATACACAGTCACTTGTGCCGCCCATCATACACAGCCACTTGTGCCCATCATATGTAGCTACTTGTGCCGCCCATCATACACAGCCACTTGTGCCCATCATATGCAGCTACTTGTGCCGCCCATCATACACAGCCACTTGTGCCCATCATATGCAGCTACTTGTGCCGCCCATCATACGCAGCCACTTGTGCCGCCCATCATACGTAGCCACTTGTGCCGCCCATCATACGCAGCCACTTGTGCCGCCCATCATACGCAGCCACTTGTGCCGCCCATCATACGCAGCCACTTGTGCCCATCATATGCAGCTACTTGTGCCGCCCATCATACGCAGCCACTTGTGCCGCCCATCATACAAAATCACTTGGGCCGCCCATCATACGCAGCCACTTGTGCCCATCATACGCAGCCACTTGTGCCCATCATACACAGCCACTTGTGCCCATCATACACAGTCACTTGTGCCGCCCATCATACACAGCCACTTGTGCCCATCATATGCAGCTACTTGTGCCGCCTATCATACACAGCCACTTGTGCCGCCCATCATACACAGCCACTTGTGCCCATCATATGCAGCTACTTGTGCCGCCCATCATACACAGTCACTTGTGCCGCCCATCATACGCAGCCACTTGTGCCGCCCATCATACGTAGCCACTTGTGCCACCCATCATACGCAGCCACTTGTGCCGCCCATCATACGCAGCCACTTGTGCCGCCCATCATACGCAGCCACTTGTGCCCATCATATGCAGCTATTTGTGCCGCCCATCATACGCAGCCACTTGTGCCGCCCATCCTACGCAGCCACTTGTGCCGCCCATCATACGCAGCCACTTGTGCCGCCCATCATACGCAGCCACTTGTGCCGCCCATCATACACAATCACTTGTGCCGCCCATCATACATAGCCACTTGTGCCCATCATACACAGCCACTTGTGCTGCCCATATTATGCAGCCACTTGTGCCGCCCATCATACGCAGCCACTTGTGCCGCCGATCATACACAGCCACTTGTGCCCATCATACACAGCCACTTGTGCTGCCCATATTATGCAGCCACTTGTGCCGCCCATCATACGCAGCCACTTGTGCCGCCCATTATACGCAGCCACTTGTGCCGCCCATCATACGCAGCCACTTGTGCCCATCATACGCAGCCACTTGTGCTGCCCATCATACGCAGCCACTTGTGCCGCCCATCATACGCAGCCACTTGTGCCGCCCATCATACGCAGCCACTTGTGCCGCCCATCATACGCAGCTACTTGTGCCGCCCATCATACGCAGCCACTTGTGCCGCCCATCATACGCAATCACTTGTGCCGCCCATCATACGCAGCCACATGTGCCACCCATCATACAAAATCACTTGGGCCGCCCATCATACGCAGCCACTTGTGCCGCCCATCATACGCAGCCACTTGTGCCGCCCATCATACAAAATCACTTGGGCCGCCCATCATACACAGCCACTTGTGCCCATCATACGCAGCCACTTGTGCTGCCCATCATACACAGCCACTTGTGCCGCCCATCATACGCAGCCACTTGTGCCGCCCATCATACGCAGCCACTTGTGCCGCCCATCATACGCAGCCACTTGTGCCGCCCATCATACGCAATCACTTGTGCTGCCCATCATACATAGCCACTTGTGCCGCCCATCATACAAAATCACTTGGGCCGCCCATCATACGCAGCCACTTGTGCCCATCATACGCAGCCACTTGTGCCCATCATACACAGCCACTTGTGCCCATCATACACAGTCACTTGTGCCGCCCATCATACACAGCCACTTGTGCCCATCATACGCAGCCACTTGTGCCGCCCATCATACGCAGCCACTTGTGCCGCACATCATACATAGCCACTTGTGCCGCCCATCATACAAAATCACTTGGGCCGCCCATCATACACAGCCACTTGTGCCCATCATACGCAGCCACTTGTGCTGCCCATCATACGCAGCCACTTGTGCCGCCCATCATACGCAGCCACTTGTGCCGCCCATCATACGCAGCTACTTGTGCCGCCCATCATACGCAGCCACTTGTGCCGCCCATCATACGCAGCCACTTGTGCTGCCCATCATACGCAGCCACTTTTGCCGTCCATCATACGCAGCCACTTGTGCCGCCCATCATACAAAATCACTTGGGCCGCCCATCATACGCAGCCACTTGTGCCGCCCATCATACAAAATCACTTGGGCCGCCCATCATACACAGCCACTTGTGCCCATCATACGCAGCCACTTGTGCCCATCATACACAGCCACTTGTGCCCATCATACACAGTCACTTGTGCCGCCCATCATACACAGCCACTTGTGCCCATCATATGCAGCTACTTGTGCCGCCCATCATACACAGCCACTTGTGCCGCCCATCATACACAGCCACTTGTGCCCATCATATGCAGCTACTTGTGCCGCCCATCATACACAGTCACTTGTGCCGCCCATCATACGCAGCCACTTGTGCCGCCCATCATACGCAGCCACTTGTGCCGCCCATCATACGCAGCCACTTGTGCCGCCCATCATACGCAGCTACTTGTGCCGCCCATCATACGCAGCCACTTGTGCCCATCATATGCAGCTACTTGTGCCGCCCATCATACGCAGCCACTTGTGCCGCCCATCATACGCAGCCACTTGTGCCGCCCATCATACGCAGCCACTTGTGCCGCCCATCATACGTAGCCACTTGTGCCGCCCATCATACACAGCCACTTGTGCCGCCCATCATACGCAGCCACTTGTGCCGCCCATCATACACAGCCACTTGTGCCCATCATACACAGCCACTTGTGCTGCCCATATTATGCAGCCACTTGTGCCGCCCATCATACGCAGCCACTTGTGCCGCCCATCATATGCAGCCACTTGTGCCGCCCATCATACACAATCACTTGTGCCACCCATCATACATAGCCACTTGTGCCCATCATACACAGCCACTTGTGCTGCCCATATTATGCAGCCACTTGTGCCGCCCATCATACGCAGCTACTTGTGCCGCCCATCATACGCAGCCACTTGTGCCGCCCATCATACGCAGCCACTTGTGCCGCCCATCATACGCAATCACTTGTGCCGCCCATCATACGCAGCCACTTGTGCCGCCCATCATACAAAATCACTTGGGCCGCCCATCATACGCAGCCACTTGTGCCGCCCATCATACAAAATCACTTGGGCCGCCCATCATACACAGCCACTTGTGCCCATCATACGCAGCCACTTGTGCTGCCCATCATACGCAGCCACTTGTGCCGCCCATCACACGCAGCCACTTGTGCCGCCCATCATACGCAGCCACTTGTGTCGCCCATCATACGCAGCCACTTGTGCCGCCCATCATACGCAGCCACTTGTGCCGCCCATCATACGCAGCCACTTGTGCCGCCCATCATACGCAATCACTTGTGCTGCCCATCATACATAGCCACTTGTGCCCATCATACACAGTCACTTGTGCCGCCCATCATACACAGCCACTTGTGCCCATCATATGTAGCTACTTGTGCCGCCCATCATACACAGCCACTTGTGCCCATCATATGCAGCTACTTGTGCCGCCCATCATACACAGTCACTTGTGCCGCCCATCATACGCAGCCACTTGTGCCGCCCATCATACGTAGCCACTTGTGCCGCTCATCATACGCAGCCACTTGTGCCGCCCATCATACGCAGCCACTTGTGCCGCCCATCATACGCAGCCACTTGTGCCCATCATATGCAGCTACTTGTGCCGCCCATCATACGCAGCCACTTGTGCCGCCCATCATACAAAATCACTTGGGCCGCCCATCATACGCAGCCACTTGTGCCCATCATACGCAGCCACTTGTGCCCATCATACACAGCCACTTGTGCCCATCATACACAGTCACTTGTGCCGCCCATCATACACAGCCACTTGTGCCCATCATATGCAGCTACTTGTGCCGCCTATCATACACAGCCACTTGTGCCGCCCATCATACACAGCCACTTGTGCCCATCATATGCAGCTACTTGTGCCGCCCATCATACACAGTCACTTGTGCCGCCCATCATACGCAGCCACTTGTGCCGCCCATCATACGTAGCCACTTTTGCCGCCCATCATACGCAGCCACTTGTGCCGCCCATCATACGCAGCCACTTGTGCCGTCCATCATACGCAGCCACTTGTGCCCATCATATGCAGCTATTTGTGCCGCCCATCATACGCAGCCACTTGTGCCGCCCATCATACGCAGCCACTTGTGCCGCCCATCATACGCAGCCACTTGTGCCGCCCATCATACACAATCACTTGTGCCGCCCATCATACATAGGCACTTGTGCCCATCATACACAGCCACTTGTGCTGCCCATATTATGCAGCCACTTGTGCCGCCCATCATACGCAGCCACTTGTGCCGCCCATCATATGCAGCCACTTGTGCCGCCCATCATACGCAGCCACTTGTGCCGCCCATCATACGCAGCCACTTGTGCCCATCATATGCAGCTATTTGTGCCGCCCATCATACGCAGCCACTTGTGCCGCCCATCATACGCAGCCACTTGTGCCGCCCATCATACGCAGCCACTTGTGCCACCCATCATACACAATCACTTGTTCCGCCCATCATACATAGGCACTTGTGCCCATCATACACAGCCACTTGTGCTGCCCATATTATGCAGCCACTTGTGCCGCCCATCATACGCAGCCACTTGTGCCGCCCGTCATACACAGCCACTTGAGCCCATCATACACAGCCACTTGTGCTGCCCATATTATGCAGCCACTTGTGCCGGCCATCATACGCAGCCACTTGTGCCGCCCATCATACGCAGCCACTTGTGCCGCCCATCATACACAGTCACTTGTGCCGCCCATCATACGCAGCCACTTGTGCCGCCCATCATACGTAGCCACTTGTGCCGCCCATCATACGCAGCCACTTGTGCCGCCCATCATACGCAGCCACTTGTGCCGCCCATCATACGCAGTCACTTGTGCCCATCATATGCAGCTACTTGTGCCGCCCATCATACGCAGCCAATTGTGCCGCCCATCATACAAAATCACTTGGGCCGCCCATCATATGCAGCCACTTGTGCCCATCATACGCAGCTACTTGTGCCAATCATACACAGCCACTTGTGCCCATCATACACAGTCACTTGTGCCGCCCATCATACACAGCCACTTGTGCCCATCATATGCAGCTACTTGTGCCGCCTATCATACACAGCCACTTGTGCCCATCATATGCAGCTACTTGTGCCGCCCATCATACACAGTCACTTGTGCCGCCCATCATACGCAGCCACTTGTGCCGCCCATCATACGTAGCCACTTGTGCCGCCCATCATACGCAGCCACTTGTGCCGCCCATCATACGCAGCCACTTGTGCCGCCCATCATACGCAGCCACTTGTGCCCATCATATGCAGCTATTTGTGCCGCCCATCATACGCAGCCACTTGTGCCGCCCATCATACGCAGCCACTTGTGCCGCCCATCATACGCAGCCACTTGTGCCGCCCATCATACACAATCACTTGTGCCGACCATCATACATAGGCACTTGTGCCCATCATACACAGCCACTTGTGCTGCCCATATTATGCAGCCACTTGTGCCGCCCATCATACGCAGCCACTTGTGCCGCCCGTCATACACAGCCACTTGAGCCCATCATACACAGCCACTTGTGCTGCCCATATTATGCAGCCACTTGTGCCGGCCATCATACGCAGCCACTTGTGCCGCCCATCATACGCAGCCACTTGTGCCGCCCATCATACACAGTCACTTGTGCCGCCCATCATACGCAGCCACTTGTGCCGCCCATCATACGTAGCCACTTGTGCCGCCCATCATACGCAGCCACTTGTGCCGCCCATCATACGCAGCCACTTGTGCCGCCCATCATACGCAGTCACTTGTGCCCATCATATGCAGCTACTTGTGCCGCCCATCATACGCAGCCAATTGTGCCGCCCATCATACAAAATCACTTGGGCCGCCCATCATATGCAGCCACTTGTGCCCATCATACGCAGCTACTTGTGCCCATCATACACAGCCACTTGTGCCCATCATACACAGTCACTTGTGCCGCCCATCATACACAGCCACTTGTGCCCATCATATGTAGCTACTTGTGCCGCCCATCATACACAGCCACTTGTGCCCATCATATGCAGCTACTTGTGCCGCCCATCATACACAGTCACTTGTGCCGCCCATCATACGCAGCCACTTGTGCCGCCCATCATACGTAGCCACTTGTGCCGCCCATCATACGCAGCCACTTGTGCCGCCCATCATACGCAGCCACTTGTGCCGCCCATCATACGCAGCCACTTGTGCCCATCATATGCAGCTACTTGTGCCGCCCATCATACGCAGCCACTTGTGCCGCCCATCATACAAAATCACTTGGGCCGCCCATCATACGCAGCCACTTGTGCCCATCATACGCAGCCACTTGTGCCCATCATACACAGCCACTTGTGCCCATCATACACAGTCACTTGTGCCGCCCATCATACACAGCCACTTGTGCCCATCATATGCAGCTACTTGTGCCGCCTATCATACACAGCCACTTGTGCCGCCCATCATACACAGCCACTTGTGCCCATCATATGCAGCTACTTGTGCCGCCCATCATACACAGTCACTTGTGCCGCCCATCATACGCAGCCACTTGTGCCGCCCATCATACGTAGCCACTTTTGCCGCCCATCATACGCAGCCACTTGTGCCGCCCATCATACGCAGCCACTTGTGCCGTCCATCATACGCAGCCACTTGTGCCCATCATATGCAGCTATTTGTGCCGCCCATCATACGCAGCCACTTGTGCCGCCCATCATACGCAGCCACTTGTGCCGCCCATCATACGCAGCCACTTGTGCCGCCCATCATACACAATCACTTGTGCCGCCCATCATACATAGGCACTTGTGCCCATCATACACAGCCACTTGTGCTGCCCATATTATGCAGCCACTTGTGCCGCCCATCATACGCAGCCACTTGTGCCGCCCATCATATGCAGCCACTTGTGCCGCCCATCATACGCAGCCACTTGTGCCGCCCATCATACGCAGCCACTTGTGCCCATCATATGCAGCTATTTGTGCCGCCCATCATACGCAGCCACTTGTGCCGCCCATCATACGCAGCCACTTGTGCCGCCCATCATACGCAGCCACTTGTGCCGCCCATCATACGCAGCCACTTGTGCCGCCCATCATACGCAGCCACTTGTGCCGCCCATCATACACAATCACTTGTGCCGCCCATCATACATAGGCACTTGTGCCCATCATACACAGCCACTTGTGCTGCCCATATTATGCAGCCACTTGTGCCGCCCATCATACGCAGCCACTTGTGCCGCCCGTCATACACAGCCACTTGAGCCCATCATACACAGCCACTTGTGCTGCCCATATTATGCAGCCACTTGTGCCGGCCATCATACGCAGCCACTTGTGCCGCCCATCATACGCAGCCACTTGTGCCGCCCATCATACACAGTCACTTGTGCCGCCCATCATACGCAGCCACTTGTGCCGCCCATCATACGTAGCCACTTGTGCCGCCCATCATACGCAGCCACTTGTGCCGCCCATCATACGCAGCCACTTGTGCCGCCCATCATACGCAGTCACTTGTGCCCATCATATGCAGCTACTTGTGCCGCCCATCATACGCAGCCAATTGTGCCGCCCATCATACAAAATCACTTGGGCCGCCCATCATATGCAGCCACTTGTGCCCATCATACGCAGCTACTTGTGCCCATCATACACAGCCACTTGTGCCCATCATACACAGTCACTTGTGCCGCCCATCATACACAGCCACTTGTGCCCATCATATGCAGCTACTTGTGCCGCCTATCATACACAGCCACTTGTGCCCATCATATGCAGCTACTTGTGCCGCCCATCATACACAGTCACTTGTGCCGCCCATCATACGCAGCCACTTGTGCCGCCCATCATACGTAGCCACTTGTGCCGCCCATCATACGCAGCCACTTGTGCCGCCCATCATACGCAGCCACTTGTGCCGCCCATCATACGCAGCCACTTGTGCCCATCATATGCAGCTATTTGTGCCGCCCATCATACGCAGCCACTTGTGCCGCCCATCATACGCAGCCACTTGTGCCGCCCATCATACGCAGCCACTTGTGCCGCCCATCATACACAATCACTTGTGCCGCCCATCATACATAGGCACTTGTGCCCATCATACACAGCCACTTGTGCTGCCCATATTATGCAGCCACTTGTGCCGCCCATCATACGCAGCCACTTGTGCCGCCCGTCATACACAGCCACTTGAGCCCATCATACACAGCCACTTGTGCTGCCCATATTATGCAGCCACTTGTGCCGGCCATCATACGCAGCCACTTGTGCCGCCCATCATACGCAGCCACTTGTGCCGCCCATCATACACAGTCACTTGTGCCGCCCATCATACGCAGCCACTTGTGCCGCCCATCATACGTAGCCACTTGTGCCGCCCATCATACGCAGCCACTTGTGCCGCCCATCATACGCAGCCACTTGTGCCGCCCATCATACGCAGTCACTTGTGCCCATCATATGCAGCTACTTGTGCCGCCCATCATACGCAGCCAATTGTGCCGCCCATCATACAAAATCACTTGGGCCGCCCATCATATGCAGCCACTTGTGCCCATCATACGCAGCTACTTGTGCCCATCATACACAGCCACTTGTGCCCATCATACACAGTCACTTGTGCCGCCCATCATACACAGCCACTTGTGCCCATCATATGCAGCTACTTGTGCCGCCTATCATACACAGCCACTTGTGCCCATCATATGCAGCTACTTGTGCCGCCCATCATACACAGTCACTTGTGCCGCCCATCATACGCAGCCACTTGTGCCGCCCATCATACGTAGCCACTTGTGCCGCCCATCATACGCAGCCACTTGTGCCGCCCATCATACGCAGCCACTTGTGCCGCCCATCATACGCAGCCACTTGTGCCCATCATATGCAGCTATTTGTGCCGCCCATCATACGCAGCCACTTGTGCCGCCCATCATACGCAGCCACTTGTGCCGCCCATCATACGCAGCCACTTGTGCCGCCCATCATACGCAGCCACTTGTGCCGCCCATCATACACAATCACTTGTGCCGCCCATCATACATAGCCACTTGTGCCCATCATACACAGCCACTTGTGCTGCCCATATTATGCAGCCACTTGTGCCGCCCATCATACGCAGCCACTTGTGCCGCCCATCATACACAGCCACTTGTGCCCATCATACACAGCCACTTGTGCTGCCCATATTATGCAGCCACTTGTGCCGGCCATCATACGCAGCCACTTGTGCCGCCCATCATACGCAGCCACTTGTGCCGCCCATCATACACAATCACTTGTGCCGCCCATCATACATAGCCACTTGTGCCCATCATACACAGCCACTTGTGCTGCCCATATTATGCAGCCACTTGTGCCGCCCATCATACGCAGCCACTTGTGCCGCCCATCATACACAGCCACTTGTGCCCATCATACACAGCCACTTGTGCTGCCCATATTATGCAGCCACTTGTGCCGCCCATCATACGCAGCCACTTGTGCCGCCCATTATACGCAGCCACTTGTGCCGCCCATCATACGCAGCCACTTGTGCCCATCATACGCAGCCACTCTCTCTCTCACTCCCACTCTCTCACACCCCTCCATCCCCTCTCTCAACCCCCTCTCACCCACTCTCTCATCCTGCCTCTCTCTCTCACCCTCTCTCTCATCCCTCCACCCTCTCTCCCCCACTCTCTCTCTCACCCCCTCTCTCATCCCCCTCACTCATCTCCCCTCTCTCTTTTTCTCACCCCTCTCTCATCCTACCCTCTCTTTCACTCCCTTTCTCACCCGCTTCTCTCATGCTCCCTCTCTCTCTCTCTTTCACTCCTCTCTCTTATACCTCTATTCCTCACTCCCTTTCTCTTTCACACTCCTTCTCTCCCATCTCTCTCACTCCCCCTCTCTCTCTCTCACCCTCCCCCTCTCTATCTCCCCCCTTTTTCATCCCACTCTCTCTCACCCCCTCTCTCTTATCCCTCTTTTCTTACCCCCTCTCTCTTACACCCCCTCTCTCCCATCCCTCTCTCACCCCCTCTCTCTCTCTTACCCCCCTCTTTCACTCCCTCTCTCACATCTCTTCACTCTCCCCCCTCTCATTCACCCCTCCACCCCCTCTCTCACCTCCTTTTCTCAACCTCCCTTGCATCCCTTTCTCTCTCACCCCCCTCTCTCTTATCCCTTCTTTCATTCCCCCACTTTCTCTTATACATATCTCTCACCCCCTCTCATCCCCTTCTCTCTCATCCCCCACTCTCTCTCTCTCTGTCTCTCTCACCCGCTTCTCTCATCCACTCCCTCTCTCACACCCCTCTCTCTCACCCCCCTCTTTCTATCACCCTCCTCTCTCTATAACCTTCCTCTCTCAATCCCTCTCTCTCACCCCCCTCCCTTTCACCTCCCTCACTCTCTCCCCCCTCTCTCTCATCCTCCCCCCTGTCTCGCCCCCTCTCTCACCCCCCATCTCTCACCCCCTCCCTTTCATCTCTCCTCTCTCTCACCCCCTCTTTCTCTCGCATCCCCCCTCTCTCTCTCACAACCTCTCTCATCTCCCTTTCTCTCTCACTCTCTCACCCCCTTTTCTCTTTCACCCCCCTTCTCCCCCGCTCTCTCACCTCCCCCTCTCTTTCACCCCTTTCTGCATCTCTCTCCTACTTTAATCTCTCTCTCACCCCCTTCTCTTCCTCCCTGTCTCCCCCTTCCCCTGTTCTGTCTCTACCCCTCCACCTCTCTTCCCCTCTAATATGTAGGTGGAGCTTTGTGTGGGTGTGGCTTAAGTGTGGGTGGGTACACGGGAGCCCCATGACCTCCTATTGCCCAGTGGGCCCCATGAGTTGTCAGTCGGCCCCTGAATGTATCGGTGTGTGGAAATGTTCTCCTCTGAGCTCAGGAATGGAAATAAATGGGGAGATCATTCTATGAATGGAAGCACGCTGGAATGTTCTATAAGGGTTAACAATATCTCCGTGTGCCTTCAGTTATAGAACTATCCTCCTATGGTGGAAAAAATAATTCCAAAAAACATCTCCAAAAATTACCGCAAAATTTAAGTGATAAATATCACAAGCAATAATATTTAATGCATTTGGTAAATAACGGGTCTTTTAGGGGTATTGGCCACTTCCGATATAAATTCCACATGGGTTATTATAACTCACAAATGTATGTGGAATTTATCTCCTAGTGAATTGACCCCAAAGTCAGAAGAAGACGCCCTCTGCTCTCGGAGGTTTCCTACCACACTATAGCAGAGTTTTCCCATCATTGGTCACATGGTAGAGTTTAATGGATGAGATTGGCTGAGTCCCGGAATCCAGGCCCACTGGTCACCATCAGATTGTACAGTCTATGTATAGATAGAATTGTAGAGACATCAGAAGATCTGATAGATGGGCACACACAATCCAGAGACACACAATCCACCACTTTAGAGAAGACGATGGGACAGGATGTGATCAGATCCTTCTAGATGGCCAATCAGATTGTGAGGTGTGTGTGTGTGGGGGGGGGGGTCTGAGATCTCGTAATTAATCTCTATTTTATTTTCTATTTACAGGAGCCGAATGTGTCTGTGAGTATTTTTCTTGTCCTGATCTCCTACCCATCCCCCTCATTTCATCTGTAAGGACCAGAATGTTCTAGATATACAGAGATAGATGGATGGATGGATGGATGGATAGATAGATAGATGGGTAGATGGGTAGATGGGTAGATAGATGGGTAGATGGGTAGATGGGTAGATGAATAGATGGGTAGATGGGTAGATGGGTAGATGGGTGGGTAGATGGGTGGGTAGATGGGTAGATAGATGGGTAGATAGATAGATGGGTGGATAGATAGATAGATAGATAGATAGATAGATAGATAGATAGATAGATAGATAGATAGATAGATAGATAGATAGATAGATAGATAGATAGATAGATAGATAGATAGATATGGGGTGGATAGATGGACAGATAGAGTGACAGACCCAACCAGGACAGGGGTTTTTGGAGGGGACTGACTGAATGCTAGCCTCTTGACTTCTGACTATGGGCCCCGGCATTCGAGGGAGCTACAAGATTTTAGGAAGATGTCCTGTTATGTAATGCAAGAGGACATTATTACATTTTACAGTCCAGGAAGCCATGATGGTCTCTGCCAACTTGACCCTCGGTGAGAAGATGTATGTGAAATGAAAGCTGGTTAATAAGACTTGGGCAGCCTTGGGTCCTCTTGAATACTGTGGTTGGAATGTCTGGGATTCCTGATTAATCAAAGCTTTGTCTAGGTGTGAATTCCCATTCGCCTATTGTTTCCGTCTGTCTGGTCCTCTCTTTAATATTGTGACCACTGTTCCTGTAGAGATAGCCAGCGTGGAACAAATTTCAGAGGGTAGTATAGGGGGCATTAGTAGTAGGTTGACTAAAGCACCTAAACCCTAGGTAAGTAAATTAACAACCAACAAGGCGTTAGTATGTTGTCACGGACCCCTGTACTCAAGATGAGTCCGTCTGCCGTAAAAGCTTCCTTTGTGCGGTACCAGCAAGATCCAAGACCCCTTAGCTCTCCCATTCACTTGTTGAGACATCAGTGTAGGGAAGCAAGACTATTTATTCAAACACAGGTACCAAAGGATATACACTCACATGACAACCCCCCCCCCCCCTCTTTGCATAATGACACAGGGCAGGGTAAACTACATTCAGTAACAAGAGACACATAGGTTTATTCAACTTTCCAGCAGTAGACAGTCCTATCAGCAGGGAGGGCTGTTGAAGGAATCACCACCTTGCCCCCGGTTTACATGCTAGAAACACATATACATCCCATAATAGGTTGCTCCCAAGGGAGACACAATAGAACAATGGGATACATCCACAACTCAAACGATCTAGTAAAAAGTCTACAACAGTTTATGGGACCAAGCTCAAAAAATATATCAACGGTTGAAAAGGTGAAATTATTTATCTTGATATGATTTGTGGAGGGATATTGTTCGGAAATATTGATGTCACAAGTGAAAGAGTCCCTTCATTCCTTCAGCACAGAAAACAGACATAGAAATCCAGGACAACAGGAGTCACCAGTCACTTGTTGAGACATTAGTGTTGTGTGGAAAACATCAGACTGTTTATTCAAACACAGGCACAAAGAGATCTACACTCAGAGCACAATCCCCCTTCTTTGCATAATGAGACGGGCAGGTTAAACTTTACTTCCACCAGTAGCATGACACACAGGTGTATTCAACTTTCCAATAGTAGACCATCTTTGGGAGGGGCTGCTGGAGAAATCCTCCCCCCTCTCCCCTTCACAGATAAGCCACATAGACAAATACATCCCATAATAGGTTGCTCCCAAGGCAGACACAAACAATAGAACAATGGGATACAACCACACCCCAAACAATCTAGAAAAAAGTATTTAACCGTTTATGAGACCAAGCTCATACAATATTCCAGCAGTTGGAAAGGAGGAATTTATCTTCATGTTTTCTTGAGGGATATTATTCAGACATGTTAATGCCCAAAGTAAAAAGAACCCCTTCATTCTTTCAAAACAAACCACACATATAAGATCTTGGATAATGGTTAATATGAAATGCTGAGTCCGCTGTGGTTGTACAGTGAGACTGATTTGTGCAAATCAGACCGGGGGTTCTCAGTCACCCTGTGCCCCTAATGCCGCGTACACACGTAGCCGACTATCCGGCGGACTTATTCCGGCGGACTTCCCGCCGGACTGTCCGCCGGACTTTCCGAACGGGCTACTTGCCCACACACGGCACTTTTTCAGAGGGCTAATACGGCATACTAAGTCCGCCAGACTATCCGCCGTACTTTTGAAATGAACGGACTCGCCCACACACGCGGAGGAAAGTCCGTTCATTTTGAGCGCATCTCCAGGTAGGCGGGGCCCACGAAGGAGACTTCCCTGGCCCCTCCACCTGGTATGGACTTAAAGGGGAACCCCAACGCCGAAAAAATCCCCCCAGGTCCACATCAGACCCTTGTCCGAGCACGCTACCCGGCCAGCCAGGAAAGGGGGGGGGGGGGACGAGCGAGCGCAACATCTGAAAGAAGAAGAGAAGAACAGAAGACGGCGACAGTGGCGACAGAAGACCGGGCCACCGCCTGTAAAAGAGCTAGAAGAAGGTGCGGTGGCCCGGCAATATGAACGGAAGAGGGGGACAAGACCCCCGAAGTCGGAAGAAGAGGGCGGCGGCGGGGAAGAAAGCCGGGCTCCTCCGCTACCAAAAGAGCTACAAGAAGATAGCGGAGGAGTCCGATGAGAAGACCCCCGAAGACGGAAGACCCCCAGAGCTGTGCAATAAACTATTTTAACCCTTGTATGTTGTGTTTTTTTTAACTTTTTTCCACAGGTGAATGGGTAGGGGTACATTGTACCCCATACTCATTCACATAGGGTGGGGGGCTGGAAAAAGGGGGCTCCCTGATTCCGATAAGCCCCCCCGCCCACAGACCCCGACAACCAACGGCCAGGGTTGTCGGGAAGAGGCTCTTGTCCTCATCAACATGGGGACAAGGTGCTTTGGGGTGGGGGGGCCGCGCGGCCCCCCCCTTCCCCAAGGCACCCCCCCATGTTGAGAGCACGCGGCCTGGTATGGCTCAGGAGGGGGGGGCGCTCGCTCGTCCCCCCCTTTCCTGGCTGGCCGGGTAGCGTGCTCGGACAAGGGTCTGATGTGGACCTGGGGGGGACCCCTACGCCGTTTTTTTCGGCGTTGGGGTTCCCCTTTACGTCCATACCAGGTGACGGGGCCAGCGATGCCTCCTTCACTGGCCCCGTCTACCTGGAGACGCGCACAAAATGAGCGGCCTTTTCTCCGCGCGGGAAAAGTCCGCTCATTTCAAAAGTACGGCGGACTGGCATACCAACGGCCGGATTTCCGCCGAAATGCAAGTCCAGCGGGAAGATTGGAGTGCAAAAATACTTTCTAAGTCTGCCGTAGGCTACACACTGGGGGATTGTCCGGCGGACTTGAGTTTGCCGGACTTTTCCACTCGATTTTTTGATTGTGTGTATGCGGCATAATACACACAGGGTAACTTACACATAGGAGGGGGTGGGGGGAGCTGTACAAGGAGTTTCCAGAGCTCTCTAAGGTAAGCTGGGTTCCACAAGACCCCCCCACCCAAAATGACTCCCATCACAGATAGATAAATATGGAGTGGATAGATAGATAGATAACAGACACCCCAAAAACCTTATCTCTCTATCTCTTGGCAGATTCCTGGACCTCCTCAGGCTCCTCGGCTTCCATAGGTCTCTGTTCCTCTTGTTCGGGGGTCTGTTATGAGTATGATGCTTGTTATTGTTTCACTGATTATCATGTTTGTCTCCCGGATGTGAATATCCCATGCGATCTTAATGATCTCAGCTACTGCTGCCCCTCAGGGTTATATTATAACCACTCCTCCTCATGCTGCACAGGTGAGTGTCCTCCTCCGTCATCTCCATCCTTCATACAATGACTTCTATAAGATTTATCGGATGTATGTTTTATCTTTTACAGAGACATTGATCTGCTATCAGGAGTGCGCTCCAGATGAGGTGTGCGATATGGGAGTGTGTGTTTGCAATTACAGCCTCTACCAAGAAAAGAGTAAGCCCCTCCTCCATCTTTCTTCCCTTGGTGATGAGTAGTACAGTTCTGGGTTCAGTCTGAGCGGGGTTCGGTCTGAGCGGGGTTCGGTCTGAGTGGGGTTCGGTCTGGGCAGGGTTCAGTCTGAACGGGGTTCGGTCTGAGTGGGGTTCGGTCTGAGTGGGGTTCGGTCTGGGCAGGGTTCAGTCTGAACGGGGTTCGGTCTGAGTGGGGTTCGGTCTGAGCGGGGTTCGGTCTGGGCAGGGTTCAGTCTGAACGGGGTTCGGTCTGAGCGGGGTTTGGTCTGAGCGGTTCGGTCTGAGCGGGGTTCAGTCTGAACGGGGTTCGGTCTGAGTGGGGTTCGGTCTGAGCGGGGTTCGGTCTGGGCAGGGTTCAGTCTGAACGGGGTTCGGTCTGAGCGGGGTTTGGTCTGAGCGGTTCGGTCTGAGCGGGGTTCAGTCTGAACGGGGTTCGGTCTGAGTGGGGTTCGGTCTGAGCGGGGTTCGGTCTGGGCAGGGTTCAGTCTGAACGGGGTTCGGTCTGAGCGGGGTTTGGTCTGAGCGGTTCGGTCTGAGCGGGGTTCAGTCTGCATGGGAATCACTCTGAATGGGGTTCACTCTGAATAGGATCCGTCTGAGAGGCGTTCAGTCTGAGTGGGGTTCAATCTGAATGGGGTCTGTCTGAGCGGGGTTCAGTCTAATAGACAAGGGGGTGTCAAAAAGAATAACAAGACCTCTGGATAGGGTGGGAGCACTTACCTAAACCCGGTGGTGTTGTTGGTTTTTCTTTTTTTTTTTTTTTCTCTCTCTATGAGTGTTATTGGGATGGTATTTCTGTTGGGATTGTATGTATTTCTTACTGGCCATCTGTATTATATGTGGGAAGTGTCACCTTTTCATTTTATGTACTCGTTTGTGATGTGGGCTACTCCCCTGTCTTTTGTTCTATTATTCTGTACACTTGTCTTTGTTAATAAAGCACTCCTGTTGTTTAAAAAAAAGAATAACAAAAAGTGAGTGGGAACCTGTAGTACCAATGCAAAAAATAATCTTAAAAATCCATTGAGCCAGGAGCAGCGATTAAATGTATTGACAGGATGCCCTTCATTCTGTACTCCTGTGACCGGTTTTCAGCTGAAGTCACAGATCCGGTCCAGGCTTCGGGAACGATTGCAACCATATGGTCGGGATCCACCTCAATGCCGGACCGACACCCGGCTCAGCCTATCAAGCTGCTGAGAGCCTTAGCCGGCCTCTCCCTCCCCATCCCCAGCACTCCAGTGAGCAAAGAGGGGGGGACTGTCAGCCATCCTCCCTCTGCTCAGGGAGCTCTGAGAACTGAGTGATCGGTGGTGTTAGATTGCTCGGTTCTCTGGACTCCCGGAGCAGAGAGTTGGTGATTGTCGGAGGGGAGCGGCTGGCTAAGGCTCTCAGCGCTCACTGAGAGGCTGATCCAGGTACCGGTCCATGCTTGTGGGTGGACCTCAATGTCATTACTAGGAATGGGGGGGCGAGGTCATGTCATGGTCGTGATCTTTCCCCAGCCTGGACCGGCTCTGTGACGTCGCCTGACAGCCGGCTTCAACCCGCTGTCTGCTGAGAAGGAACTACACTTCTCAGCAGTCCAGCCAAACCCGCTTTCCCCCGTACTTCTCCTTTAAGTAGTAAGTAAGTCTTGTCCATCATGGTCAGTTTTGTGCTGAGCAAAATGCAGCTTTTTGTAATTTCGAGTCATTTTGCAGGTAAAGAGTATATTGTTTTATCGGTTGCATTTCATCTGTTTGTACTTATTCTGTCTTTCTATGTATGGACATGCTTGTCTGATCTAAATAAAAAATAAATAAATAAATAAAAAACATCAATACCAGACCTTTTTTCCAGAGGAGGGTCTGGTATAGATGTTAATGGGGGACACCATAAAAAAGCAAAAAATAAAAATACACACCAAACCCATATTCTTGATGACTCCATGCAAAAAAATAAAATTAATTCTGTACTAGACCCTTATCCAAGCATACAGCTTGGTTAGCCAGGAAAGCCGTTTCTTTTTTTTTTTTTTATGTGATACTTTTTGTATACATTTATGTACAATTGTATGCTTATAGTGTTTTTTTTTTTTGTATGTTTTGATATTTGCCACCACCCCTTATCATTGGCTCTGAACACGATCCTGTGCACATTCCCACCGCTACCAATGACATGAGCCGTACTCTACCATGGCTTAGTGGGCCATCATTTTTGTATGGTTATACTATGGTTCCCATGTACGCAGATCTGCCTTGCTAGGAGCGTTAATGCGATCGCCATGAGGTGGCCAGTCCCTTTGTGAGGCATAAACGAACATCCCTAAAAGAGCGAACAGATGTGCCATGTCCACAGGAAGGTTTCCGCAGCCGATGGTCTTCCACCAACATCTGTGTGTGCGAATACCCTCACATGAGCGTATTACAGCAAAACGGACACTGACAACTGGCAACACGTTGTCCAGGGATGCAGATCCACGTCAACCATAATGAATGACCAGAAGTGTAGCTTGAAACTGGTGGGCCCCAATGCAAAAGTTGTCCTGGGGCACCCCCCCCTCCACCACTACCCACCCCTTCCACTGCACGCCAAGATACTCCAATTGGCTAAAGAGTTATTTCAGAGATTTATGTACATATTGAGAGGACAATTCCAAATATTTTGTAGAACCCATCCTAGTAATCACATGACCTTACCCCTCTCCACCCCATCCTAGTAATGACATGTCCCCACCCCCCCCCACCATCCTAGTAATGACATGTCCTCACCCCCCCACCATCCTACTAATGACATGACCTTGCCCCCCTCCACCCCATCCTAGTAATGACATGTACTCGCCCCCCCAACTAGTAATGACATGTCCTCGCCCCCCAACTAGTAATGACATGTCCTCGCCCCCACCATCCTAGTAACGACACGACCTTGCCCCCCTCCCCCCATCCTAGTAATGACATGACCTCCCCCCATCCTAGTAATGACATGACCTCGCCCCCCCATCCTAGTAATGACGTCCCCAGTCAATGAGAGCAGAGGAAGGCTGTGGACAGGGGAGAGGGCAAACAACTGGAAGCTGACTACTGGATTATAGAATTGCCTGGGGTACTGGGGGGGGGGGGGACACAAGGCGGATTGGAGCTGGACTCCAACTCTGGGATTTTGTGGGGGAAATCAAATGTAATACGACAGCAGGGAACAGAGCTCCAGGCCCCATGGAGCTAGGGGAAGGGTCACAATTGCAACCCCTGAGACCCCTGATGCTACGCCCATGTGAACGACCCCCCCCCATAAAAAATCTGCCAGCTATCAGCGCTATCCACTCCTCCTGACCACTGCTCGCTATAGCGATGTCTTCCCCTGTCAGTGATGGGATAACGTGTGACCTTTGTCTCCAGCTCAGGGTCTTCTTCGTAGCGAATGTGACGTCTCGGCGCTGACTTTGCTCTCTGTTTGTCTCTGCAGCTCTTGTAGATTTGCACCCCGCGGTGAGTTGTGGAAATGAAGTGATAACGAGTTTTGTCAGCCAATGTCTGCTCTCCTTCCTGGGTTATGGCTTCCCATCTATTCATCTGAGGAACTTGTCACTCAGCTGCAGCTACCCTTATCCTGATATCTTCAATGGGCAGAGAGCCATCGCCCTGCAGGCCTTACCAATACCCGGCTGGTGCGGGAACACAGCAACGGTAAGGATGGATCCCATTCACTCCATAAATCTAGAATACAACCCACCTCCAGACCCCCCCCCCCTACAAATCCACCCCCCCCAGAGATACACAAATGTCACCTGTCTGAGTGTCGGAGGAGATGCCAGCTTTGTGATTTATACATAGAGGGTGAATAAGGTTCAGGAGGGCAGTATGAAGGTAAGACCAGGAACGTGAGGACGTGACCTCAAACTGACAGGAGGAAAGTTCAAAAATGACCGACCTACCACAAGGATAGCGGATGCTTGGAACCAGCATAGGTAGCGAGT
The DNA here is from genome assembly GCF_037356315.1 of Lithobates pipiens. NCBI lineage: Eukaryota > Metazoa > Chordata > Amphibia > Anura > Ranidae > Lithobates > Lithobates pipiens. The sequence goes on from NW_027507718.1 coordinate 540,703,874, forward strand.
CAATAAACAGTACGGCCACTAGATGGAGCTGAGGAGTAGACACATTTCCTATGATATCCAGCACCCTCTAGTGGGCATAATCCAGTGAAGTTATCCATTCACACTCTTTTTTTTATAATATAGCCTGAGAACATTTGATTTTGCCCCCATTCAAAGAAAATGATGTACATGCAGTCTCACAGGATGGGGAACCCTGGGCGGGATATTTTTATTTTTTTTAATAAGAAGTGTGTACAAATATTATCAAGAAAAACCAAAAACAATTTTTTTTAATATTAAATAAAATAGAAAAAAAAAGCAGCGATTAAAATAATAGTTGAAGGGAGAAGGAGAATAAGGAGTTCAAGTACAGTATATGTGCACCCCCACCTTGTGAAACACACCATTCAGTTAAAAATAGAAATAAAGGGCAACACATTTGAGTATAGATATAAAAACCATTATAGATACCATTTCTTCCTTTTTTTTATATACAGTATATATATAAGTGATCACATAGCCCTCAGTTCTCAGCTGCATAAGAGCTGAGGGAGGAGAAACATCAGCCCACAGGTCTTCCCAGCGAGTGGCTGTGCAAGGGGTGGCGTTTCAGCACAAGCATGATCATTGGATTGGCTACCAGCACAGCCAGAAAACTGACCATGCTGTTCACTCATACCAAGTATGGTCAGTTTTTAATAGGAAAGCAGAGGGACGACTGGCAGGATCATCGGGGATTTCACACAAAGGAAGCGATACAAAGAGAACAGGAAACTTTGTCACACCAGCACATGGTACTGCAGACATGTATAAGGCATATGAAATGTTGGGGTAACATATTCTTTAACTAGGGCTAATTTAAGTAAACTAAGGGCCGGTTCACACTGCAGGCGAGGCGAGGCGACTCCGACTTGCCTCGCCGCGACCTGCCGCGGCCTCAGCGGCGACTTGCAAATGACTTCTGTATAGAAGTCAATGCAAGTCGCCCCGAGGTCGCCCAAAAGTAGTACAGGAACCTTTTTTCTGAGTCGGAGCGACTCGAGTCGCTCCTCTTAGAACGGTTCCATTGTACAGAATGGGGGCGACTTGCGAGAGCGAGGCGAGGCGAGTCGTGTCGCCTCGCATCGCCCGCTGTGTGAACCGGCTCTAAGGGTTAAACAAAGGAATATAAAAAAAACTACTTTTTTCCTTGTCAGCTTGCATTCATTGAAATAATCTGCAGATCAAAATGAATTTCTTTGATCTGCAGATGAATGAACAGAAAGATACAAAATAACAATATGTTACATTATATCTTTCTATATCTCCTCTGAGGAAAACACAGCCTTTTACAATGACTGTATTCTGGGAGGGGAGATGCTGCACATACGACACACGCATGTAGCATGCCCACAGTCTGGAACTAGTTAAGCATGCTTGGGATAAAACATTGACATATACTCAAAACTCAAGTCTGATCAATGTTTATAATCAATGTTACTTTGTATCTCTCTATCTCCCGTCTGATTAATGTTTATAAACAATGTTATTTTGTATCGCTCTATCTCCTGCCTGATGAATGTTTATAAACAATGTTACTTTGTATCTCTCCATATCCCGTCTGATCAATGTTTATAAACAATGTTACTTTGTATTTCTCTATCTCCCATCTGATCAATGTTTATAATCAATGTTACTTTGTATTTCTCTATCTCCCATCTGATCAATGTTTATAATCAATGTTACTTTGTATTTCTCTATCTCCCATCTGATCAATGTTTATAATCAATGTTACTTTGTATCTCCCATCTGATCAATGTTTAGAAACAATGTTACTTTGTATCTCTCTATCTCCCGTCTGATCAATGTTTATAAACAATGTTACTTTGTATTACTCTATCTCCCATCTGATCAATGTTTATAAACAATGTTACTTTGTATCTCTCTATCTCCCGTCTGATCAATGTTTATAAACAATGTTACTTTGTATCTCTCCATCTCCCGTCTGATCAATGTTTATAAACAATGTTACTTTGTATCTATCTATCTCCCGTCTGATCAATGTTTATAAACAATGTTACTTTGTATCTCTCTATCTCCCGTCTGATCAATGTTTAGAAACAATGTTACTTTGTATCTATCTATCTCCCGTCTGATCAATGTTTATAAACAATGTTACTTTGTATCTCTCTATCTCCCGTCTGATAAATGTTTAGAAACAATGTTACTTTGTATCTCTCTGTCTCCCATCTCATCAATCTTTATAAGCAATGTTACTTTTTGTATTTATTTTATTATGAAATTGATTTTCTTGCCAACTTAAAGCGGGAGTTCCGCCGTTTTTTGTTTTTTTTAAAAGCCAGCAGCTACAAATACTGCAGCTGCTGACTTTTAAAATAATGACACTTACCCGTCCAGCGCACCCGCGATGTCGGCACCCGAAGCCGATCTCTCGATCGTCTCTCGGGTGCTGCCGCCGCCATCTTGGCTATGGGAACCAGGAAGTGGAGCCTTGCGGCTTCATTTCCCGATTCCCTACTGCGCATGCGCGAGTCGCACTGCACAATAAGGATGGTCCCCGCTGTCTCTGGGATCCGTGTGTTTCCCAGCAGACAGCGGGGGACCTTCGGAAAGGGGTGTAGATTCTGCGGAAAGGGGTGTACCTTCTGCAGAATCTACGCCGGAAGTGGGTGCAGGTACCTGTACTGTACAGGTACCTGCACCCCCCTCCCCCCTGAAAGGTGCCAATTGTGGCGCCGGAGGGGGGGGGTTCCAATGAGCGGAAGCTCCACTTTAGGCTGGACCTCCGCTTTAATACTTCGGGGGGCTCATTTCTGGTTTGATGGGACATGGGTGTACTGCTAGTTGAGATTGATATCTGTCAGTGTATGAAGTTGAATACTGTGACAGACCTAGCCGGGACAGAGGCTGTTGGGGGGGACTGAATGCGAGCCTCTTGCCTCGTGATTATGGGCCCTGGCATTTGGGGGAACGGGGCTCTATGTGAGCTGTATGCTATCCTATCTCGCAGACAACTAGTCTGGGTCAATGATTAGATAATCAGCTCATGCTAATTAGGTTAGGTTTTAGTCTTCTACTGTATTATAAATACTTGGCATTTTGGTTCTAATAAATCAGTCCATGTTGAGCAGCTAAGCAAGTGTGGTCTTGTTTTGTGCTTGTGAGCGGTTGGAATATCTGATATCTATATTCAGACTTAGGAAGCGGCATACTGACGGAACCACTCAATCGGAGTGTGGGATTGGATCCGTCACAAATACTTTGGGAGGATAGTACTGTGAACATCGGACACTTGGTTCTCTTGGATTTGACAGTTCATTGGAGGAATATTGAGAAGGGGTGTGGCCCCGTACATCAAATATTAGTTTGGAGAGGGGATTCAGCAGGCCTGGAGACATATCAGCGTTGGGTTGGTCAGAGCAGAAGACAATGGTGATAGAAATGATACAATGTAACATGACTGTCCCCGGATCCTCACATCTCTGTCCTCTGATTTCAGGAAGAAGGATCCAGACTCTTCGTCACCAACACCGTAGACATCGGTGCGCCAGCAAACTCCAACCTCACCGCCAATCCAATCAGCTTCAACATCACCTGCCCGCTCTTCACCGAGACATACCCCCTCGCTCAGTAAGGAACCCGATACATTCTTTAGACTTATGCCGCGTACACACGGTTGGATTTTCCCAACGGGAAATGTTGGATGTGAACTCGTTGCCGGAAAGTCCAATTGTGTGTAGGCGGCATTAGAGGAATTAATTACATTGAGCAAAGTAGTAGAACGCCTTTTAGAAATGGCTGTGAGAAGAGCGGCAGGAGAAGTCCTGGAGCCAAGGAGCCCCCACCAGGGAGACTGAATGGGTATTTGGTCTGCAGAACATTTACGGGTTTGTGCCCCTCTTGTGATAACCGATGACCAGACGGGGAAACCTGAATTTAATCCAAAGGGGCAGGAGGTGTTATAGCAAAGTTTTAAAAGGAACATTTGTGTCAGGTGGGGTGGGAAGGGGGACACAGATATCTGAGGGGTCACCAGTCTGCGCTCTCAGGAGGTGTTTTTGTTTCTCCAGGACGGTGGTGATATCCGGAGTGAACGCGATGGAGCTGTATCCTCTCACCATGGCTGCTTATAACGATACAGAATTTATGGCTCCCTACACAGCTAATCAAAGGATCCTGGGGTCGGAGGTCTACGTGGCGCTGTACGCCTACATGGGTGGGAATACCTACGTTCTCCGACTACAGGACTGCACCGCCAGCCCCACCGCTGACCGCAACAACACGAAGGCTCTCCAACTTATATCACAGGGGTGAGTTTGGTCTCCTTTGGTATCTATAAGTATGAATAATACCCAAAGAATCTACCCATAGTGCACCACTCCTTAACAATTGAAATATATTGCAGCTTATCAAGCTATTATATGTGGTGGTGATGACAATAGTTTCTACCTTGTGATCCTGCCAGTAACCTGTGACGGGAGTCACTTTGGGTGGGGGGCTTGTGGAACCCAGCTTACCTTAGAGAGTTCAGGAAACTCCTCGTCCAGCTCCCCCTGCCCCTCCTATGTGTAAGTTACCCTGTGTCTATTAGGGGCACAGGGTGACCGAGAACCCCAGTCATGTCTGCTTAACCCGACTCGGCATGAGATTATTCAAACACGGGTACAAAGAGGTATACATTCAGAGGACAACCCCCCCTTCTTTGCATAATGATTAGGGATGAGCCGAACACCCTCCCCCGGTTCGGTCGCACCAGAACATGCGACCCGGCAAAAAATTTGTTCGAACCCCGTTAAAGTCTATGGGACATGAACATGAAAAATCAAAAGGCTTATGCCACATACACACGACCGGACTTTTCGACAGCAAAGGTCCGACAGAGCGAATCCGATCGTGTATGGGTTCCATCGGACCTTTGCTGTCCAAAAATCTGACGGACTTTAGAAATAGAACATGTTTCAAATTTTTTCGCCGGAACTCCGCCGGACCCAGTTCCTATAGAGAAATCCACTCGTGTGTGTGCTGGTCTGACGGATGAAAACCGACGCTAGGGTAGCTATTGGCTACTGGCTATGAAATTCCTTATTCTAGTCCGGTCGCATGTCATCGCGTTCAAATCCATCGGACTTTGGTGTGATTGTGTGTGACCAAGTCCGTTCATTCGTAAAGTCCGTCGGAACTCTGCCGAAAGACCATCGGACCTAGTCCATCCAAAAGTCCGCTCGTGTGTACGTGGCATAATATGCAAGTTATTGTCATAAAAAGTGTTTGGGGACCCGGGTCCTGCCCCAGGGGACATGGATCAATGCAAAAAAAAGTTTTTAAAACAGACGTTTTTTTTAGGGAGCAGCGATTTTAATAATGCTTAAAGGGAAACAATAAAAGTGTAATATTCCTTTAAATTTCATACCTGGGGGGTGTCTATAGTATGCCTGTAAAGGGGCGCATGTTTCCCGTGCTTAGAACAGTCCGAGAGCAAAATGACATTTCTAAAGGAATAAAAGTCATTTAAAACTACTCACGGCTACAATTAATTATCGGATCCCACAATACACATAAAAGTTCATTGATAAAAACAACATGGGATTTCCCCACAGGGGAACCCTGAAGCAAATTTTTTTTTTTTTAAATGCATGGGGGTCCCTCCAAATTCCATACCAGGCCCTTCAGGCTTGGATGGATATTAAGGGGAACCCTGTGCCAAAATGTAAAAAAAAAATGGCAGAAGACTCCTACTGAGGCGGATCGTGCAGAGGACGAAGCGGAGAAGAAAATGCCGGAGGAGAAGACTGGAGGAAGAAGTGCGGGTCGTGGCGTCACTAGGCTTGGTGTCACCTGGTGCGGAAAACATTGGTGTCACCCCCCCTCCACCAACTAGAGTCCCCTCTCAGTACAGACCCCCCCACTAAGTACAGACCCCCTTCCTCAGTACAGACCCCCTCCCACAGTATAGATCCCCCTCACTAAGAACAGACCCCCCTTCCTCAGTACAGGCCACCCTCCTTCAGTATAGACCCCCCCACTAAGTACAGACCCCCCTCCCTCAGTACAGACCACCCTCCGTCAGTATAGACCAGTATAGACCCCCCACTATGTACAAACTCCCCTCCCTCATGCACATCCAGAGGTCCCAAAAAGCCTTTGTTTGAAATCACCGTGATGACACCAAGGAAGGACACCAAGAAAAGCTCACATAGATCGGTTCACACAGACAACTTGGGCTTAATCCTTGCTTTTTGGAACCTCTGGATGTGCAGCCGTTCTTCTTTTCTATTGGAAGACACCACCACTACCGGTCCTCCAAGCACGTGCTTGAGCTCCACTCTATGCCATTGAGTCGTTTCAGCTCCGCCCCTACGCGTTACGTCTGTTGACTTTGTCGGGGGCATGGACTGGTTGGCGTACACTCTCTTTTGTTAAGCCCAAGTTGTATACTATCTCTACTAAATTTACAAGCGACATAGAGAGGGCAACATAATATCAACATCAAAAGGTCTACCTTTAACCGAAGGGTTGAGCAGAGAGTTATGTAGAACTGATTATTTTTGGACATTGATTGCTTGTGTCAGGATGAGGCAAGGCCTAGGCTCTACAGTCAGTGGCAGCCTTCAACTTATAATTTTTCAGAATTTTTGGGGTTAATGGACGCCCCTCGAGTTTTGGTCACCCCATGTCAACAGATGTGTTACATTTTAGGCTGCACATTGCATACATTTTCTTGACCCCCCCCTATCCCTTTTCTTGTCTGTAGTTGTGCCACCGACAACTTGACCCGGATATTACAGAATGGGAACTCCACAGAGGTCAGGTTGGAGATCAGCCCCTCGGACTTCCCGAATTTTGCCACCATGTATCTGTTCTGTGACGTCCGGTTTTGTGTGACGAGTGAAGAGGAATGCACTGCGGTGAGTGTGCAACAGGGAATTCCTGAGTAGGGGCACTGCTACAGACTGGGGGCCTTAATGGAGAAGGAGATAAGCTGTCTGCCATTGCTGAACCCTCCTTCTAAAAATGCCCCTTCCATGGTGCCACACTTCTCCTTTTTCTAGAGTTGCCCCCAGTCCCGCCTAATATGAGACCAGCCAGGTTCTAAAGTAAAATGGGCATCCTGTATTGATTTAATGCTGGACACGATATGTCCCCTTATTAGCAAATGGATGAAATGGTTGCTAAGAAGCTGGTGGCTTATATCTCCAACCTGCAACTGCTACAACGTGCTACAGCCTCAATGTCTCCCACTGTCTCCTCAATGGGTCCTGTTACCCTCCCCCACATGTGACTGAAAACAGGGGACAGTATGCCCCACTGACTTCTCAACTCTTTGCATTGCCTACTCCAGACCCCTGCACTCTGTACATGACTTTTACTCCAAGGCTCTGCGCTCTCTACATGACCTTTACTCCAGACCTCTGCACTCTGTACATGACTTTTACTCCAGACCTCTGCAATCTGTACATGACTTTTACTCCAAGGCTCTGCGCTCTCTACATGACCTTTACTCCAGACCTCTGCACTCTGTACATGACTTTTACTCCAGACCTCTGCACTCTGTACATTACTTTTACTCCAGACCTCTGCACTCTGTACATAACTTTTACTCCAGACTTCTGCACTCTGTACATTACTTTTAGCTCAGACTCCTGCACTCTGTATGTGACTTTTACTCCAGACCTCTGCACTCTGTATATGACTTTTACTCCAGACCTCTGCACTCTGTATATGACTTTTACTCCAGACCTCTGCACACTGTACATGACTTTGACTCCAAGGCTCTGCACTCTGTACATGACTTTTACGCCAGACCTCTGTACTCTGTGCATTACTTTTACTCTAGACCTTTGCACTCTGTACATGACTTACTTCTTACCTTTGCACTTTGATCATTACTATTACTTCTGACCCCCTATGTTGCACACCCCTGTGCATTTCTTGCTCCTGATCCCTGCACTATCTGCGTTACACACTCTTGACCCAGAGCCGAGTAGGATAAGGTTTAATCTATAACCCTTTAAGCTCCTCCCACGGTGTGGTTCACTTCAGTTAGCCCTGCCCCCTGCTTTGCCGCCTACTCCTCTGTGACCAATCCCTTATATTGTCAGAACAAATGTGACCTCCTCTACCTCTGGCTTTACTCTTCTCACATATTTGGACCTCTGAACGTCCCCTGACCTCACTGGCTCCATGTGTGCTTCATATTAGTGATGGAGAAAATATCACAGCCAGAGACAGCCCAGCGGGTAGCATTTTCACAATGACAGCCCATGCATTTCTCTCTGTACAGGTTTCATTATCTCATTTCATTATGTGCAGAACACATTTCAGAACCTTCAGTAAATCCAGAGGGATCAATGGTTGACTTTATAGGAAAGTCCTGTCTTTTTCCTGTTAAAGTCCAGCTTGACCCTCCCCTTCCTGCCTCCCAGACCTACCTCTCGGTCTTTTAAATGAATGGGCAGCTAATAGGAGAACTTGGGAAACAAGAAGGGGTGTGGCCAAGCTTAACTTTTTAGATTTTTTTCCTTCTATTGGTTGAACTAGATGGACTTGTGTTTTTTTTCAACCAGACTATGTAACTTTATCACATGCGGAAACCAGTCTATGGCGTGTTTGGTGCGCCCTACTGTCAACGCCTCCTTTCCAGCCACTTGGGTGCAATGCTGAAAATCCATACTTTGTGTCCCCCTCCCCCTGATGATTTATTCCTCTCTCTTCTCTCCGCAGTGTAAGGAATCACAGTATTTCAGCATGGGGGTCACACAACTCCAACTAGCCCTGAAGATTGGAGGTAACTCACAACTGTCAGTGTGCACACAGGCTGCTCTGTTTATAGACGGCCAACAAATGGGTGTGAAAACTTTCCCTGCCATTATAAAGTCTCTACAGTTGTCAGTATAGAGTCTCCAGAGGTTCAGATTTGGGGACTCCAGAGGTACCGCAATGGGGTCTCATTATGGCCAATATGTGGTCTCCAGAGCTCCAAATAAGGGGTCTCCAGGGGCCTCCAGGATTGCCATAATGGGATATCCAGAGGTACTGATATGAGGTCTGCAGGGGTTCCAGTTTGGGGTCTCCAGAGGTGTCAATACAAAGTCTCCAGTAGTGTAAGTACTGGGTTTCCAGAAGTGCTTGTGTGGCATCTTTAAAGGTATCAGTATTGATATGGGTTTTCCAGAGGTGCCAGTATAAGGTCTCCAAAGGGTCTCTATAGAAGTCGGCCAACAAATGGGTTTTGAAAACTTGCCCTGCCATTATAAAGTCTCTACAATTGTCAATCTAGAGTCTCCAGAGGAGCTGAATTGGGGACTCCAGAGGTACCACAATGGGGTCTCACTATGGCCATTATGTGGTCTCCAGAGCTCCAAATAAGGGGTCTCCAGGGGCCTCCAGGATTGCCATAATGGGGTATCCAGAGGTACTGATATAGAGTCTGCAGTGGTTCCAGTTTGGGGTCTCTAGAGGGGATTTTTTGTGATCTCCAGAGGTGTCAATACAAAGTCTCCAGTAGTGTAAGTACTGGGTTTCCAGAAGTGGTTGTGTGGCATCTTTAAAGGTATCAGTATTGATATGGGTCTTCCAGAGGTGTCAGTATAAGGCCTCCAAAGGGTTTCTATAGGAGTCGGTCAACAAATGGGTGCGAAAACTTGTCCTGCCCAGCCCCCAACACTAAGTTCCTTTGGTATTGCTCCATAGGATCTAAGAACCTCCTTGTATGATGCCTCGAGTTCTGCTTTAATGTTAACCCTTTAAAAACAATCTTCTAACCCCCGAACCCTACCCTGAAAATGATCACTAACCCCCGTCCTTTCACCTAACCTAACCCTGAGGCTGGCATTACACTGGTGCAATGCAGTCCAAACCTATCCCAAAATTCACTTCAATTGGGGGTTATTCATTGGCTACCTGGTAGGTTTGGGTGATATTTGGCTGCCCACAAATTGGCTGGATCCAGGGTAGATCTAGATTTTGGTCGACTCACCCCAGCAGGAAGATGAGGGTGCTTTATTAAAGGTTGTAGTTTAAATAAAAGACGTAAGGGTGCCAACATAATGTATGCTGGGGTGGGGGTCAGAGATGTCAACACTGATTGGTTGCATGTAATGGGAAAAATGACAGGTACTCTTCTTTGGCTGGTGTTTTATATGAGTCATGATACATTATGTGGTGTTTTATATGAGTCATGATACATTATGTGGTGTTTTATATGAGTCGTGATACATTATGTGGTGTTTTATATGAGTCGTGATACATTATGTGGTGTTTTATATGAGTCATGATACATTATGTGGTGTTTTATATGAGTCGTGATACATTATGTGGTGTTTTATATGAGTCGTGATACATTATGTGGTGTTTTATATGAGTCGTGATACATTATGTGGTGTTTTATATGAGTCGTGATACATTATGTGGTGTTTTATATGAGTCGTGATACATTATGTGGTGTTTTATATGAGTCGTGATACATTATGTGGTGTTTTATATGAGTCGTGATACATTATATGGTGTTTTATATGAGTTATGATACATTATGTGGTGTTTTATATGAGTCATGATACATTATGTGGTGTTTTATATGAGTCGTGATACATTATATGGTGTTTTATATGAGTTATGATACATTATGTGGTGTTTTATATGAGTCATGATACATTATGTGGTGTTTTATATGAGTCATGATACATTATGTGGTGTTTTATATGAGTCGTGATACATTATATGGTGTTTTATATGAGTCATGATACATTATGTGGTGTTTTATATGAGTCATGATACATTATGTGGTGTTTTATATGAGTCATGATACATTATGTGGTGTTTTATATGAGTATATATGATACATTATGCGGTGGCTCGCCAAGAGTTTGTACAATTTGTCTTATATTGTTCTCCTGTCGGCAGTCCTGACCTCATTACTATCCTTGTCTGCATGTAATGAATAGGACGCAATAGACAGGTACTCTCCTTTGGCTGGTGTTTTATATGGGTCGTGGTTCACTATATGGCTGGTCACCAAGAGTTTGTACAATGTGACTTCTATTGTTCTCCTTTCCTAGTCTGTCCTTGTCTGTCTTTGTGCGTCGTTGCCTTCAACCTCAATATCAACCAACGGAAACCATTTATATTATGTGCTGCGATCGAGCCGGGACAATAAAGAAGAAAAATCCATATAAAAAAAAGAAAGTTAACATTTACATTTTTAAACACCAGTATAGCTGAGTTTACTAAGCCGAATAATTGACCAGGGTGTTTGAGATAATACATAAAAGTGGACCTGTCACCTGAAAAGCTGATACATTGATGTTTCTCGGTATAGAGAATTGAAAAATATTATAAAATTAGGTGAATATTGAACAAATAGCTGAGAAGATCACATGACCTGCATGGTGGCAGAAGTCACATGACTCTTGACTAACGGGAGGCCTCAGTGCTATTATACAGAAGGGCGTTCTGCACCAAGACCACACTGATGTCAGCCACTAATGGAGGCCAAGGATCGGAATGGAGGTGTGTGGGGTCACAGGTCAGTAAAAAGGGTAATTTGTTTTTATTTGTTATTAGAATTCTTTAAAAAGATCACCTATCTAATTGTGATTGTACCGTGCCACTGCCCGGCTCTGCAGAACCTCCAATATAATTCGTGGAAATTGCGCTCAAGTTATCATTGCGTTTGTGGTTAATCTGGTATGTGATAATTTATATTGTACATTTCTTTCGGTGCCAGAAAACTTTGGCAGGATGATGGTCATAGTACGGTCAGCATTAGGTTTCAATAGACGCACATTAGATTGGCATGTCCTAGTTCAACCAGATATGGCTGGATTAGATGACAATCTGATGCCCATGGGGCACCAGAAGAAACCGCCGGCCAAGGCTTGGAGGTAACAAATTAAAGGGTTGTAAAGCCTCATCTGATTGCTAAGCTGGTTCTTGAGGTTCCTTCTACACCAATGAGTTTCCTTCTGTCCATGTGGCACCAAGAGAAACCCCTGGCCAAGGCTTGGAGGTGACAGATGAAAGGGTTGTAAAATCTCATCTGACTGCTAAGCTGGTCCTTGAGGTTCCTTCTACACCCATGACGTTCTTTCTGTCCATTAGGCACCAGCAGAAACCACTGGCCAAAGCTTGGAGGTGCCAGATGAAAGGTTAGTAAAATCTCATCTGACTGCTAAGCTGGTCCTTGAGGTTCCTACTACACCCATGACGTTCTTTCTGTCCATTAGGCACCAGCAGAAACCACTGGCCAAGGCTTTGAGCTAACAAATAAAAGGGTTGTAAAACCTCATCTGATTGCTAAGCTGGTCCTTGAGGTTCCTACTACACCCATGAGGTTCCTTTTGGATATGAGGCACCAGCAGAAACCACTGGCCAAGGCTTGGCGGTAGCAAATAAAAGGGTTGTAAAACCTCATCTGATTGCTAAGCTGGTCCTACACCAAGAGTGGCTCTTTCATTTTAGGAGCAGCAGGATGCTCCTCCACCCTGCTGCTCCTAAAATTAAAGAGTCACTCTTGTTCACAGTCCATATTTAGGGACCTTCCAGCTTGCAGCTATTCCTGAGATCTGCCAAAAAAGGTCTATGATACAAGGAACTTTCAGAGCCCTCCTATACTTTGCGGGAATGCTACACGTCTCACTGATGTCCTCAAGAGTCTCCTTCGCATAGCTTCAGAATGACCGTTGAGCTCCTCTGTAATATGCACTTCATGTGAAGGACCTGTTGAGTGTTTTTTTTTGGGTAAGTGCTCTATAAATTGTCCTGTGTGAGTCCCTCAGTCTTTATCTTCCCATGTAACACACTGCAATTTGTATTTCTAGTTTTACACAATATGGCTGACAGCCATGAAACCACCACCATATGCAGCATCTGAGTGAGACTCCCAGCAGGATACATTCAGAGGGATTAGTCTGGAGCAGCTCATATTCCACTCATCCCATGTGGGAGCCTTAAAATGTGAGAAGTGATGATTCCTGCCAACCCCATTCTCTGCTCTGATGGTGTTATCTGAAGGTAAGTTTTAATGTGATTATTTTGGTCTCTCTGCCGCACTACACTGTATTCACACCGGTGGAAATACAATTAAAGGTCCAGATCACTTTTGTCTATTCACTTTGTTTTCAATCAAGCCCTGATGGAGGGGGGATTTTTAGACCCCCAGAATGTTTTGGCTATTCATTGAATTATCCTCCTGACCTTATTGGAATAAAGTTGTATCTGGACCTCTTAGATGTGGTGTGCCAGTTTCCAGTTTTGGTACAGTATGCTACAAGTATGGAGTCTCCAAACATGTTGGTACAGTGTCTCAAGAGTAAGGATGAGCACCCCCCCCCCCCCCCCCCACCGGTTCGGGTCGCACCAGAACCTGCGAACAGACCTAAAATATGCGTAAACTTTAGAACCCTATTAAAGTCTATGGGACTCAAACGTTCAAAATCAAAAGTGCTAATTTTAAAGGCTAATATGCAAGTTACTGTCCTAAAAAGTGTTTGGGGACCCGGCTCCTGCCCCAGGGGACATGGATCAATGCAAAAAAAACTTTTAAAAATGGTAGTTTTTTCAGGAGCAGTGATTTTAATAATGCTTAAAGGGAAACAATAAAAGTGTAATATTCCTTTAAATTCCGTACCTGGGGGGGTGTCTATAGTATGCCTGTAAATGGGCGCATGTTTCCCGTGCTTAGAACTGTCCCTGCACAAAGTGTCATTTCTAAAGGAAAAAAAGTAATTTAAAAGCACTCGCGGCTATAATGAATTGTCGGCTCCCTGTAATACAGAGAACAGTCATTGATTAAAAAAAAAGCATGGGGTTCCCCAAAATTCAATAACCAGGCCCTTCAGGTCTGATATGGATATTAAGGGGAACCCTGTGTCAAATAAAAGAAATAGCATGGAGTTCCCCCCAAAAATCCATACCAGACCCTTTATCCGAGCACGCAACCTGGCAGGCCACAGGAAAAGAGGGGGGATGAGAGAGCACCCCCCCCTCCTGAACCGTACCAGCCCACTACCCTCAACATTGGGAGGATGCTTTGGGGGTCTGTGACCCCTCAAAGCACCATGTCCCCATGTTGATGGGGACAAGGGCCTCAACCCCACAACCCTGGTCGGTGGTTGTGGGGGTCTACGGGCGGGAGGCTTATCAGAATCTGGAAGCCCCGTTTAACAAGGGGACTCCCAGATCCCGGCCCCCCGTTTGAAATGGTAATGGGTACATTGTACCCCTACCATTTCACAAAGAAAGTATAAAAAACTGTTAAAAAACACATAGACACCGTTGGGATAAGTCCTTTATTAAAAATAAAAAGAAATTTAAAAAGATTCCAGCGATGGTAATCCACTCTTGGTATCCTGCGATGGCTGATCATCTCTCCGGGGTCCAGCGATGGGTGATCTCTCCCGATGATGTCCAGTGTAGCACATCCTGTCTCCACCGGAGACACCGCAGGAATCCCGACAGCCTGACAGGTCTTAGCTGAGGAGGACAGGGCCACCTGTCACCTGACCCCACCCCCCTCTGACGCAAGGGGAAACCCGGGCTTCCCCAGTGACGTGCGGGTGACCCCGCCTCCCTCTGATGTAACGGAAACCTTTCTCCCCATCGGGAGAGATCACCCATCGCTGGACCATTGGGAGAGATCACCCATCGCTGGACCATTGGGAGAGATCACCCATTGCTGGACCCCGGAGAAGAGATCACCCATCGCTGGACTCCGGAGCAGAGATCACCCATCGTTGGACCCTGGAGAAGAGATCACCCATCGCTGGATACCAAGAGTGGATTACCACCGCTGGAATCTTTTAAAAAAAATATATATATTTTTAATAAAGGACTTATCTCAACGGTGTCTGTGTGTTTACCAATTTTTTACACTTTCTTTGTGAAATGGCAGGGGTACAATGTACCCATTACCATTTCAAACAGGGGGGGCAGGATCTGGGGTCCCCTTGTTAAAGGGGGCTTCCGGATTCTGATAAGCCCCCCGCTTGCAAACCCCCACAACCACCGGCCAGGGTTGTGGGAATGAGGCCCTTGTCCCCATCAACATGGGGACATGGTGCTTTGAGGGGTCACAGACCCCCAAGCATCCTCCCAATGTTGAGGGCATGTGGCCTGGTATGGTTCGGGGGAGCGCCCTCTCACCCCCCCTCTTTTCCTGCGACTTGCCAGGTTGCATGCTCGGATAAAGGGTCTGGTATGGATTTTTTGGGGGAACTCCACGCCATTTTTTAAAAAAAAATTTGGCGTGGAGTTCCCCTTAAAATCCATATGGATATTTGGGAGGAACCCCACGTAATTTTTTAAAAAATTTGACGTGGGGTTCCCCTTAATATCCATACCAGACCTGAAGGGCCTGGTAATTGAATTTGGGGGAACCCCACGCATTTATTTTTATTTTTATCATAGACTGTCATGGTTATGCAATAGAGTTTGTCTGCTTACCTGTTTCCATGTGTTCATCTCTAGAGACCAGCCGACCCTCACCTGACTGCTTTTGTAATCCATCCTCTGGCATGACTGCACCCTAGCTCCTATCAGAGAACTCTATATTAACCTGTGCACTGCAGGCCAACCCTGCTGATCAACCATTGTGTATTCCTTTGTGTGTTTAGCTTCCTGGTACCTGCCGTGTGCTCTTCTGTTGTTCCGTTACCGACTTTGGCGTGTCCTTGACTATTCCTGTCTGCTTGTGGCCCCGACCTTGGTTTTATCACTCACTATCCCTATCCTCCTGTTGCCTACTGTGGGTGCGAGCTGGGGAACCCTGGGGGTCGCGACCTGGAGCCAGTTGCAGCCAAGTCCATCCTCACCACTAGAGGCTCTGGTGAACGCCTGCTGGCTCTTAGGCCGCGTACACACGCGGGGACTGTCTGCCGAAACTAAGTTCGTCAAACAGTCCGCTCAAACTTTTGAATGAACGAACACGCCCACACACGGCACTTTTTGAGCGGACAAATACGGCAAACTTTGTTCGTCGTACTAAGTCCGCGCAACTTTTGAAATGAACGGACTCGCCCACACACGAGGCAACAGTCCGCTCATTTCGAGCGCGTGTGCAGGTAGGCGGGGCCCGCGAAGGAGACGTCGCGGGCCCCACCGCCTGGTATGGACTTAAAGGGGAACCCCAACGCCGAAAAAAATCGGCGTGGGGGTCCCCCCAAAGTCCACAACAGACCCTTGTCCGAGCACGCTACCCGGCCGGCCAGGAAAGGGGGGGCGAGCGAGCGCGCCCCCCCTCCCGAGCCGTACCAGGCCGTGTGCCCTCAACATGGGGGATGCCTTGGGGAAGGGGGGGCCGCGCGGCCCCCCCACCCCAAAGCACCTTGTCCCCATGTTGATGAGGACAAGGGCCTCTTCCCGACAACCCTGGCCGTTGGTTGTCGGGGTCTGCGGGGTTCCCCTTTAAGTCCATACCAGGCGGCGGGGCCCGCGACGTCTCCTTCGCGGGCCCCGCCTACCTGCACACGCGCTCAAAATGAGCGGACTGTCCTCCGAGCGGGAACAGTTTGCTCATTTAGAAAGTGGCCTACACACGGGCGGACTGTCCGCTCAAACCAAGTTTCAGCGGACAGTTTTTCGGAATTTCCGAAAAACTTTGTTCGTCAAACTGTCCGCTGAAACTGTCCGCTGAAGCCCCACACACGAGCGGACTGTCCGCTGAAACACTGTTCAGAGGACAAAGTTGAGCGAACAGTCCGCCCGTGTGTACGCGGCCTTAGACTCCGCGCCCCAGGGAATCTTACGCTCTAACCTTGGTGGGATCTGTCTCCCGTCCGCAGCAGTCAGCCTTAGGGTCCACAACTTTGCGGTGCACTCCTGATCCCAACAGGCAATGTTCGACTCGAACTCGAAGCTCATGCCTACTCAAGAGTTGTCATTATTGGGTCTCCAGCGGTGCTGTTAGGGGGTCTACAGATGTGCTATTATAGAGTCTCTACAATTGAGAGTTTCCAGAGATACTGATTTGGGATCACCAGAGGTTCCAGTTTGGAGTCTTTAGAGGTGCTTTCTTGGGGTCTCCAGAGTGCTCATATGGGGTCTTCAGAGGTGCCATTATAAAGTCTCTACAGTTGTCAGTATAGAGTCTCCAGTGTTGCTGATTTGGGGACTCCAGAGGTACCACAATGGGGTCTCTTTAGAGGTACCAATATGGCCGTTATGTGGTCTCCAGAGCTGCAAATAAGGGGTCTCTAGGGGCCTCAAGGATTGCCATAATGGGGTATCAAGAGGTACTGATATGGGGTCTGCAGCGGTTCCAGTTTGGGGTCTCTAGAGGGGATTTTTTTGTGGGCTCCAGTGGTGTCAATACAAAGTCTCCAGAAGTTTAAGTACTGAGTTTCCAGAAGTGGTTGTGTGGCATATTTAAAGGTATCAGTATTGATATGGGTTTTCCAGAAGTGTCAGTATAAGGCCTCCAAAGGGTCTCTATAGAGTTTGTTTCAGTTCTCAAGAGGGGTCATTGTGTGTTCCAGAGGAACTAGAATAGGGTTTCTAGAAATGCCAAATGGTGCCTACAAAGTTGTAAGTATGAGGTCCCCAGAAGAGTCATATAGGATCTCAAGAAATACTGTTACAGGGACTTCAGAGGTGCTATTATTAGGTGTCAGTTTTAGCAGTTATGGGGTCTTTAGAGGTGCTGGTATGGGGCCCCCAGAGGTGCCCAATTGTGGTCTCTACAGGTGTTGATATGAGGTCTCCAGATTATGACCATTATGGGTCCTCCAGATGTACTGTAATGAGGTCTCTAGAAGTACTTAAATAGGGTCCTCAAATGTGTCATTATGGAGTCTCCAGAGTTGTCAGTATAGAGTTCCTAGAGGGGCTTTTATGGGATCTCTGTGGTGCTATATGGTGTTTCTATGGATTCCATAGGTGCTGGTATGGGATCTACATAGGTGCCATTGTTTACAATATGGGGTCTCCAGAGTTGTGGATAAGGTGTCTCCAGAAGTGCTGATATAGGGTACTTAGTGGTGCCATTATGAAGACTCCAGTATAGGGTTTCCCGAGGTGCGGATATGGTGTTTCCAGCAGTTCCAGTTTGGGGTTTCCAGTGGTTCTGGTATTTGGTCTCTAGAGGTTTAGGTATCAATATGGGACTTCCTGATTATTGCATCAACTTCTGTTGAAGGCTCATGCCATAAAATGTTCTGATGAGCTTTAAAATCAGCTGTAAGCACTGATCATTGTATTCTGACAGCGGCAGGCACGTCTATCAGAATACAATGCCCCAGTGGTGGGGGATTTCTCCTATCACCCCATCTGTGTTCATGGAAGAATCTACCAGCTATCTGATTGGAAAAAACCTAACACTATGGTCAGCCTTACACCAGCTGCATTATACAATTTGCTTAAGATTATCCAATCAGTGTAATAGAAAAAAGAAACAAAGAGAGAGAAAAGCTCTTCTATCTCAGTGTAGCATTTATAAAACATGTATTGAAATTGTAATGAAGAAACAATATTGCACTCTTGTGAAAACTGTATTAAAAAGCATATTCATAAGTCTCCAGAAGGGGGCAGCCTTGCATATCCATAAGTCTCTATCTAACCCCCTTGCTGTCTCATCAGAGCACTAGTGCTCTGTTTTTGCACTTGGATTTGCACATTCATACCTGAGCTTTGGGTGTGTTTTTTGTGATAGTATCCAGTCAGGCAGACACACACAGTACATGGGTATATCTGATAGAAACTGTACAGTCAAATTATAATGTGAGTGGCGAGAATAAGAATCTCTATGATATTATGCTTGTGAAACCCCCCTTGAGGGAGCTTTGTGTTCCATTTGTAAATGTATTTTTTAGAACTCTTATCAATTAACCTCTACTGATACAAGTAGTGTGATCAGGCTTCTATACATCCCCAAAACGCTCTGAGATAGCAGTAGTGCAGGGCTTGTATGATGTTTCCAAAAGTGTCAGTATGGGTTTACCATATATGCTGTTATAGGATCTCAAGGAGTGCGGGTTGGGGTACACCAGGGGTGATATAATGCAGTCTCCAGAGGCAATGTAGGTGTTCTCTATATATATATATATGCTTTTATAGGGACTTCAGAAGTTCTGGTATTGTGAGGCCAAGAGGTGCTGATATAGGGTCTACAGAGGTGCCATAATGAGGTCCTTAGAGGTGCCATAATGGGGTCACTGGAGGGTTTGATGTAGGTTATCCAGAGGTACTAATATGAGGTCCCCAGAGCTGTCATAATGGGGTCACTAGAGGTGATGATATATGGTCTCTAGAGGTGCCATTATATAGTTTCTACAATTGTTGGTATACAGTCTCCAGAGGGGTTGATATAGGGTCTCCAGAGGTGCCATATTGGGGTCACCAAAATGACTGATAAAGAGTCTCCATAGGTGCTGTAATAGGGTCCCCTGTACGGGGGGGGGGGGTGGCAGAAGGCACCTGAGACCTAGCAGAGCCTGGGGGTGGTGGGCACTTGAGGGTAGAGCCTTGGGCACCTAAGTTTCTGAGACAATGGTCATTTTGGTGACTTTGTCTTTATCACGCATCATGGGGCATTTCATATTCATGGCTGCATTGGTTAGGTTGTCCCCTTCGAGGAAATCTCCACCCAGCCTTACCACAAGCTTGGCTAAGACTTGTTTTTAATAGCTAGTGCCCTTCACTGAATGTCTCTCTCTGAAGATCTGGTCTCTGAAGATCTGGTCTCTGAAGATCTGGTCTCCAGAGGCACCATAATAGGGTCACCAAATGTTATGATAAAGGGTGCTTTAATGGGGTCTATAGACATGCTGATATAGGGTCTCCATGGGTGTTCTAATGGGGTCACCAGAGGTGCCACAATGGGGTCACTAGAAGTCTTCATATAGGGTTTCCATAAATGTTGTAATAGGGTCTCCAAAAGTGATCTAATGGGGTCACTAGAGGTGCTAATATAGGGTCTCCAGAGGTGCAATAATGAGGTCAATAGAGGTGATAATATGGGATCTCTAGAGGTGCTGTCATGGGGTCTCTAATTGTGCTGATATAGAGTCTCCAGAGTTGCCATCATGAGGTCAAAAATGTGCTGATATAGGTTCTCAAGAGGTGCCCTAATGGATTCACCAGAAGTCCTGATATAGGGTCTCCAGAGGTGCCATAATGGGGTCACTATAAGTCCTGATTTAGGGTCTCCAGACGTGCCACAATGGTATTACCAGAAGTCCTGATATAGGGCCTGTAACGGGGTCTCCAGAGGTACCATAATGGTGTCACCAGCAGTCTTAGTATAGGGTCTGTAATAGGGGTCTCCAGAAGTGCTGATATAGGGTCTCCAGAGGTGCCATAATGAGGTAAAAGAGGTGCTGTTATAGGTCCTCTAGAGATGCCCTAATGGGGTCACCAGAAGTCCTGATATAGGGTCTCCAGAGGTGCCATAATGGGGTCAGCAGATGTCTTGATATAGGATCTCCAGGGGTGCCATATTGGGGTCAAAGAGGTGCTGAAATAGATTCTCCCGGGGTGCATAATGGGATTTCCAGAGGTGCTTTAATGGGTTCTCCAGAAGTGCTCTTATAGGGTCTCCAGAAGTCCTGATATAGGGTTTCCTGAGGAGCCATAATGGGGTCACCAGAACTTCTGATATAGTGTCTCCAGAGATGCTGGCTTGGGCCCTCTACAGGTTGCATCATGCAATGTGCCGAGGTATGATAAATGATCATATGTAGTGTGATTGGGTTTCTATAAGTCACTTGAGTAATTCTGACATAGCAGTAGTGCAGTGTTTGTCCTCTGATAATGAATGTTTAAGTGACTTCCTTCTTTTCTCCTACTGCAGGTTCTCCATCGTTGTGAACATTTACTGAACAAAAGACGACTTTTTTTTAACAACCAATAAAATGTCTAATAAAGTGTACTTATACCCTTCTACGTCTACATTATTCTGTATAATGAGTTCTGGTTATGGGACGCCATCACAGCTGGAGTGTTGTATAGAAATTCCCAGCAGTTTGGTCAGAATCCAAACCAGGTCTCTGTGCTTCAATTCCAGAAGCTGCCCACAGCCAATAGGATGGAGCCTCTCCCTTCTGCCCCCTCAGTACCATCTCTACCACCCTGTGATCCTTGTTTTCATGGGTTGTCCCATTGTGGATGGGGTTATGTCCAACAAGTAAAAGACACATAAAATATTTTCATCTCTCCTCAGTGTGTCTTCAAGGAGTGAAGAGATTGGACAATCAGAGTGCAGGAAAGACCCCAATCCCTCGCTGTGATACTTAGTGGGTGCTCAGTCAGACCCTTCATTCTGGACCCCATTTGTTTGGCCCTCACTCCTTATTAAGCATTTCCTATATATCTCTTCCTCATCAAGGGAGCAGACTGCTGTCTACGGGGCCCCTACCATGGGTCCCGCTGGGTCCATGGGAACCAGGCGGCACTTTAAGAGGGGTGGCGCCAGAGCTGTCTTTAATGTGGGACAAATCCCCAGGCCCAGTCACTGTTTTGGGGTCCAAAACAGTTGCCCCTTAAGGCAACACTGCTTGCACATTGAGGGCCACCCCGCCCCACAATGCCACTAACATTGAGGCAGCTGTAATCCACAGGGTGCAGGAGAGGTGGCAGGGCCGGGATCGCCGCTGAATTTCAGGCCCTGCACCACTGTATGGTCGGGAGAAGGTCAAGGCTGCAGGTGCAGATAAGTAAGGGGGTTTGGAGAGGGAGTGCAGATCAGATGTGAAGTGAGCCGGCTGGCAAGTAACTCCTTCGGTTTCTCCCCAACGCAATGTGCAATTAAACTGGCTGCCTGTGTGAATTGCCTGATGAGGCTGCATTGATGGGCACTGATAGACTGCACTGATAGGCACTGATGAGGTGGCACTGATGGAAGCTGGTAGGCTGCATTTATGGGCACTAATGAGGTGGAACTGATGGACACGATAGGCTGCACTTATGGCACTGATAGGCTGCACTGATGGGCATTGATGAGGTGGCACTGATGGACAAAGATAAACTGCACTGGTGGGCACTAATGAGGTGGCAGTAATAGACTGCACTTATGGGCACTGATGAGGTGGCACTGATGGACACTTATAGGCTGAACTGGAAGGCACTGATGAGGTGGCACTGGGCACTGATAGGCAAAACTGGTGGGCGCTGATGAGGTGGCACTAATGAGCACTGATAGGCTGAACTGGTGGACACTTATGAGGTGGCACTGATGGGCACGGAAAAGCTGCACTGATGGGCACTTATGATGTGGCACTGATAGGCTGCACTGATGGACACTGATGAGGTTGGCCTGATGGGCACTGATAGGCTGAACTTATGAGCATTGATGAGGTGGCACTAATGGGCACTGATAAGCTGCACTGGTGGGCACTGATGAGGTGGTACTGATGGGCAACGATAGGCTGCACTGATGGGCACTGATGAGATGGCCCTGATAGGCTGCACTGATGGGCACTGATGAGGTGGCACTGATGGACACTGATAGGCTGCACTTATGGGCACTAATGGGGTGGCACTGATGGGCACTGATTGGCTGTACTGATGGGCACTGATGAGGCGAAACTGATGGGCACTGATAGGCTGCACTGATGAGATGGCCCTGATGGGCACTGATTGGCTGCACTGATGGGCACCGATGAAGTGGAATTGATGGACACTGATAGGCTGCACTGATGAGGTGGCATTGATAGGCAGCACTGATGGGCACTGATGAGGTGGTACTGATGGACACTAGCCTGTCCATATACTACTCTACCCTGTTCATGTATAACACTAGCCTGTCCCGATTCTGCCCTATCCCAGTGGCATACCATCCACGGGTGCAATGTGTTCACTGCATATGGGCCCTGAGGGGTGGAGGGCCCACTGTGCTGACACACACTGCACCCATGGATGCCTTAGGGCAGGCATGTCCAAAGTCCGGCCCGCGGGCCAATTGCGGCCCGCGGTCCGGTTTTGAACGGCACGCTTGGTCTTTCCCAATTTATTGTGCTGCGGGATCAGGGCTGTCAGATCAGCCGATCCCCGGCACTGTGAGAAGCTCCGTGAGCTTCAAAAGTGAAAGTAAAGTGCAGAGGATTGTGCTGTGCTCTCTGCTTCCCCCTACAGTGCAGTACCCGCTGCATGAGGAAGCTGCAAAGGTACTGTACTACAAGCTAGATTAGTGTTAAAAAGGCCTTTATTCATGTGTGTGTATGTATGTGTATGCATGTGTCTGTATTTGTGTGCATGTATGTCTGTATGTGTATGTGTGTGTGCACATGTGTCTGTATGTATGTGTGTGTGCACGTGTCTGTATGTATGTGTGTGTGCACATGTGTCTGTATGTATGTGTGTGTGCACATGTGTCTGTATGTATGTGTGTGTGTGCACATGTGTGTGCACATGTGTCTGTGTGTGTGCACATGTGTCTGTATGTATGTGTGTGTGCACATGTGTGTGCACATGTGTCTGTGTGTGTGCACATGTGTCTGTATGTATGTGTGTGTGCACATGTGTCTGTATGTATGTGTGTGTGCACATGTGTCTGTATGTATGTCTGTATGTGTGTGCATTTATGTATGTATGTCTGTGTGTGTATGTGTGTGTCTGTATATATGTCTGTATGTACGTGTGTGTGCACATTTGTCTGTATGTCTGTATGTGTGTGCATGTGTGTCTGTATGTATTTCTGTATGTGTCTGTAAGTATGTGTATGTATGTCTGTATGTGTGTGTGCACATGTGTCTGTATGTATGTCTGTATGTGTGTGCATATATGTCTGTATGTGTGTGCGGCGTGCATTTGTCTGTATGTGTGCCTGCATTTGTGTGCTTGTGTCTGTGTGTATGTTACTTTTAATCCGGACCCCCCTCCCCCCATTCTTATACCATCAAAACTGCTTTTGTAGGGCTTGTGTGTGATATTAGAAAGGACTGCTGCTCCTCTGAAAAGCAACCCATGCACAGATCTCTTTTCAGAGGCATTTGAATGGTGGTAAAGAGGCATTATGTTGCCTCCTCACCACCTGTTTTAAGCCCGTAAATGCAACATCTGTGTGGCTGCGTACTGTGTGTAGGGCAACCCATTAATTTCAATGGACTTCCCTACTCACAAAAATGCTGGGAAAGAAGTTCCCAAGCTTTTTTTTTTTTTTTATTGCACTGCACCAAAAGAACCCCACTTTTTCCAATGTGTGGGGTACCATTAAGAATTAACGGTGCCCCCTAAAGTGCAGAGCATTCGTCTGTGTGTTGAGAACGAGTGCGACAAAGGCGGGAGAATTCTTGTTGGGCCGTGTATTGGCGCTCGGATGGACACACTTAGACCGAATTTTCAATGGTTCAAAGAATGTCAGGCAAAATGGTCGGCCCTCAGGCATGTTCACTTCATCAAATCCGGCCCACTTTGAAAAAAGTTTGGACACCCCTGCCTTAGGGCACCATGATGGGGGGGGGGGGCGGTAACATGGTAGTATGGTATATAATTTTGCATATAGACAAGGTGCTGTTGCATGTAAAACTCACTTCCTGAACAATTTAGTTTTAATTATCAAAATAATGGGGGGGCAGCATTTCATTCTTGGACCTTGGCAGCACAATGTCTTGGGCCAGCCCTGGCTGTCTACATCTAGCACATAGAGATGGTTCACTACATTCACACATAAACCAATAAATCCGTCAGCTCTAATGCCAAAATTGAGACCTGTTTTTTCTGATGGTAATAAAAGGAAACTACAGCTAATGTATGTCTGGAAGGTGATAGGGTGTAGGCTGCAGGTAGGACAGAGAACTACATGCAGCTCATTCATTTATGGAGGAAAATCACTTAATAAATCAGTGAACCCCTTCACTCTCAACTCCTGAAAAAGAAACTTGTGTCTTTGAGAGTAATTAAAGCCAACTGCAAGGACTAAGGTATGTGTGCAAAGTGACAGACTGGAGGCTAAAGCTAGGATAGAGAACTGCATTAGGTACTGATATAGGGTCTCCAGAGGGGCTATAGTGGTTTCACCAGAAGTCCTGATATAGGGTCTCCAGAGGGGCTATAGTGGTTTCACCAGAAGTCCTGATATAGGGTCTCCAGAAACGTTGTAACGAGGTCTCAAGAGGTGCTGATATAGGGTTTCCAGAGTTTGTTATTGGTTCTCCAGATGTGCTAATACAGGGTGTCCATAGGTGCTATAATGGGGTCACCAGAAGTTCTGATATAAAGTCTCCAGAGGTGCTTATATAGGGTCTCCAGAGGTGCTGTAATAGGGTCACCAGAAGTCCCGATAAAGGGTCTTCGGAGATGCAATAATGGGGCAAAGAGGCACTGATATAGGTTGTCCAGAGGTGCCAAAATGGAGTCACCTAAAGTGCTGATATAGAGTCACCAGTGGTGCCGTGATGGGTCATCAGAAGTCCTGAGATATAGTCACCAGAGATGCCGATATAAGCTCTGCAGAAGTGCTGTAATGGGGTTTCAGAGATGTTGATATAGGGTCTCCAGAGGTGTATAATGGGTCACCAGAAGTCCTGATTAGGGTCTCCAGAGGTGCTGTAATTGGGTCTCTATGTATACCATCCTCAGAGGTGCCATAATTGGGTCTCTAGAGGTGCTGATATAGGTTCTCCAGAGTACCTTATGAGCTAAGCAAAAATCCTCATATAAGGTCTCCAGAGCTGATGGTATAGGGTCTCCAGAGGTGCTGTAATGGGGTTTCCAGAGGTGCTGATATAGGATCTCCAAAGATGCCATAATGGTGTCTCCAGAAGTCCTTATATAAGGTATCCAGTTGTGCCATATTGGAGTCATAGAGGTGCTTGTATAAGTAGTCCAGAGGTGCCATAATGGTTCCTCAGAAGGCCCTATATAGGGTCTCCAGAGGTGCTGTAATTGTGTCTCCAGAGGTGCTGATAATGGGTCTCCAGAGGTTCCCTAATTAGGGTCATCATAAGTCTCGAAATAGGATCTCCATGGGTGCTGTATCAGGTCTCCAGAAGTGCCATAATGGGGTCCCTAGAGGTGCTAATATAGGGTCTCACTCCGGAATAGATGGCGGCGTCAGAGGAGCCGAACGAGGGCCGATGTGAGGGCTTCGATCTCAGGTAAGTAATTCATAATGAGCTAGTAGCTCATTATGCCTTTGCCTTGCACTGTGTTTTTTTTTTTAAGAGGCTTTACTTCCTATTTAAAGAAAAAAAACGGTCATATCTTTTTAGCAACCATGATATTTCTTATGATCTGTTTCCCTAATATGTCCAAGGTTATTCACCTGAATACCAGGGAAAACAAGGCGGGATCTCTCAGAACTATTGGGTTAAAAATAATTTCTAAGGCCTATGTACATCAATATATATATATTTATAATTTCATGAGCATCTAAGAAGCCATTTGTGTTCATCTGTAAAAGGGTGAATGTAAGTTTGTTTTTTGATGAATAGTATCTTTTACATGAAATGTTTAAAACCTAGTCGCCTATTCTCCCAGGTTATAAATTAGAATCTTAGACAATCAAATCAGATAAGGACAGCCACAGTGTGTATGTTATAATGAATCTGATGAGTATGAACAATGACTAGAGACATTGTTTTGTTTTCTTCTTTCTTTTTATGACTGAGAAAAGAAAAGAGACTTATTCAAAAGCTGTTTTACGAACAAAAATTATTCACTACATGTAATTATATTAACAATTATTTTGTTATATTTTTATATTATTATTACATTATATTGGAGCAGTTATATGCATGTTTAATGGCACAATTACATCTGTTTTTTTATTTCTTTTTTTAAATAATTCATTTATAAGGCCTATGTACATCAATATATATATATATATATATATATATATATATATATAAATATATATATATATTTATAATTTCATGAGCATCTTAGAAGCCATTTTTTGTTCATCTGTAAAAGGGTGAATGTAAGTTAATTTGCTGATGAATAGAATCTTTTACAAGAGTTTAAAACCTAATGAATCTGATGAGTCATGTCTCGAACTGAACAATGTATAGAGACGTTAATTTTTTTCTTCTTTCTTTTTATGACTGAGAAAACAAAAGGGGCTTATTCAAAAGCTGTTTTACGAACAAAAATTATTCACTACACGTAATTATATTAACAATAATTTTGTTATACTATTATATTATTATTACATTATATTCCAGCAGTTATATGCAAGTTTAATGGAACAATTACATCTATTATTTGTTTATATATTTATACATTATATATATATATATATATATATATATATATATATATATATATATATATATATATATATATATATATATATATATTTATTTAATTGGGGGAAGGGGAGAGAGAGAAGGCAGAGGCAGTGCTGAGACTGTGGACCGCCCTGCCCACGCCTAGTCAACAGACCTGCTGACACCAATTGAGTGAGGGTGGGGGAGGAGCTCTCGCCTCTGCTTCTGCGTGGAGTGCCTGTCCCGACTACCCAAGAGGCAAGGCATTCCTGAAGGAGGCACAGTGATGGAATTCTAAAGCCCCGTACACACGAGCGGACTTTTCAACATCCAAAGTCCGACGGACTGATTCCGTCAGACTATACGATCGTGTGTGGGCTGCAACGGACTTTTGACTCGCCAAAGTCTGAAGGACTTTAGAATATGGAACATGCTTCAAATTTTTCCGAAGGAACTCCGCCGGACCCGGTCCCTTCGAAAAATTCGCTCGTGTGTATGCTATCCCGACGGACTAAACCCGACGCTAGGGCAGCTATTGGCTACTGGCTATGAACTTCCTTATTCGAATCCAGTCGTACGTCATCACGTTCGAATCCGTCGGAGTTTAGTGTGATTGTGTGTGGCCAAGTCCGCTCAGCCGAAAAGTCCGTCAGAACTCTGTCGGAACTCCGGCAGAACTCCGACAGAACTCCTTCGGAAGTCTGTCGGACATAAGTCCTCTCGTGTGTACGGGGCTTTAGGGGTAATCGATTGATTTACGGTAAGTAAAGGGACATTTTACAGTGCAATCGATCCCAACCTCCACCACCTCTGCCTCTTACTGATCCTATCCCCCCACCACCACCTCAGATCTCATCCCTATCCCCCCATCACCTCTACAACAGAGGCGATGGGGAGATAATGATATCAGTGGTGGGGGGATGGGATCAGTAAGAGGCAGAGGTGGTGGTGGGAGAGGATGGCACCACCACTGCCACTGATGCTACCCTCTCAAGTACCACCACAGCCACCCTTCCTCAAGTACCACTGCAGCCACCTCCCTCAAGTACCACTGCAGCCACCCCTTCTCAAGTACCACCGAAGCCATCCCCCTCAAGTACCACTGCAGCCACCCCTCCTCAAATTCCACTGCAGCCACCACCCCTCCTCAAGTTCCACTGCAGCCACCACCCCCCCTCAAGTACCACTGCAGCCACCACCCCCCCTCAAGTACCACCGCTGCCACCACCCCCTCAAGTACCACTGCAGCCACATCCCCTCAAGTACCACTGCAGCCGCCCCTCCTCAAGTACCACCGCAGCCACCCCCCTCAAGTACCACCACAGCCACTCCTCTCAAGTGCCACTGCAGCCACCACCCCTCAAGTACCACCTCTGCCACCCCCTATCAAGTACCACAGCAGCCACCCCTCCTCAAGTACCATTGCTGCCACCACCCCCCTCAAGTATCACCGCTGCCACCCTCTCAAGTACCACCGCAGCCATCCCTCTCAAGTACCACCACAGCCACCCCTCCTCAAGTACCACCACAGCCACCCCTCCTCAAGTACCACCGCAGCCACCTCCCTCAAGTGTCACCGCAGCCACCCTCCTCAAGTACCACCGCAGCCATCCCCCTCAAGTACCACCACAGCCACCACCCCCCCCTCAAGCACCACCGCTGCCACCACCCCCCTCAAGTACCACTGCAGCCACATCCCCTCAAGTACCACCGCAGCCCCCCCTCCTCAAGTACCACCGCAGCCACCCCCCCTCAAGTACCACTGCAGCCACCCCCCTCAAGTACCACCACAGCCACTCCTCTCAAGTGCCACTGCAGCCACCTCCCCTCAAGTACCACCTCTGACATCCCCTATCAAGTACCACAGCAGCCACCCCTCCTCAAGTACCAGTGCTGCCACCAGCCCCCTCAAGTACCACCGCTGCCACCTCCTCAAGTACCACCGCAGCAACCTCCCCTCAAGTATCACCACTGACACCCCCTCTCAAAACCACTGCTTCCACCCCCCAACACAAAAATCATGCTCTTCGGGGGGGGGGGGGGGGGGGCTTCATGATTTCTTGCACCGGGGCCCTGAAGTTTCTAGTTATGCCTCTGACTGTGAGCCAGGCTTTCTCATCCAACATCAGTGTCTGACCTCACAAATGCCCTTCTGGGAGAATGGTTAAACATTCCCATAGACACACTCCTAAACCTTGTGGACGGTCTTCCCAGAAGAGTTGAAGCTGTTATAACTACAAAGGTTGGACTAAATCGATATTGAACCCTACCGATTGGGCGATCCCAATTTTTCAAAAGCGAATGTTCGGCCGCGAGCGCAAACGATGGTGCCATCATGTAATGACAGATAAATTGCTCAGTGTACATAAATAAATACATTTTATGTTTTTTTTTTTTACATATACCTAGTGCAGACAGGTCGGACGGGAAACACATTAACCTTTCAATTTATCGTTCGCTCGGCAAACTTGTCCTTCGTTTTTTCGGCTCAAAAACGTCCAAACGATTATCGATTTTGTGCCCATTAACTGGCCGAAAAAACAAACGAATTTTGGACAATTTTTGCATAGTGTATGGCCAGCATAAGACTGGGATGTCATTAAAGTTCACATGTGCGTGTAAAGGCCGACGTCCCAATACTTTTGATAATATAGTGTACATGGGTCACCCCTTTAGTGATACACCCAGGACTTGACAGGTATGTGAATTTTGACAGGCTTGAAAGTTCTAGTGCAAAAGTCCCAAACTCAGACATATTGACCCTTCACATTGTTCACCCTTTACAACCCCAATTCTAAAAAAAAAACCCGACCTGTTGCCAATTCACCTGATTAGTTGCAAAAAATGTTCCTCCAACTTTTCCCTTTTTGGTCAGCTTTTTTTGTTGCCCACTTTTTTGAGACGTGTTGCTGCCATCAATGTCAAAATTACTTTATTTTTTTTATCTTAAAATTATCAATTTTCTCATTTTAAATATTAGATATATTTTCTATGATGTGAATAAAATCTGGGTTCAGGTAAATTCTCGGATTCTGTTTTTAGGTCGGTTTCACGTAACGCCCCAACTTTTCTTGACTTGGGGTTGTAGAACAAGGGTCTTCTAAGCAAAAAGTTCTTCTGAACTCATTGATAAATGTTGAGTTAGGAGTCATGTACACACAGAAGTCCAGTCTTCACTCTACATTACAGGATATACAGGGGGGGCTATTGCTGAGGGTAAAGTTCTTGAATCACCTTATCTACATTGGGCACTAAGGACAGATTGTATCTCATCAACCTGTCATGTGGAACGAGGTCCTTTATGGTGTATTTGTTCCTCATTTTACAGTGGAAGAGAATGGCCGTATCTTCTCTTATATTTGTCTTTGTTTTGCGTGTCCGAGCGAAGTGAACGGAGGTTTGGAATACGTCTCGGGGATTTACGATCATTTTGGGGGCATTGAAGTTATTTCGCTTGTTAGGGAGTCGGAGACGATATGTGAGAATATTGACCCCGGGAACATGGGGCCACAGGTCAAATCCAGAGTTGTTGACTGGAATAGGGAAGACGTGACTCTCAAAGCGGAAGACACTTGTATCTGGGTGTTTATTCTGGAGATTCTCCATCAGTGATGACCAGTCCCAGTCCTTGACTGGAAGAATAATTTCATCAATGTCATTGAGGAGAACAAACTTACTTTTGTACATGTTCCTGTATAGACAATCATTTAGGGCTGCAGTTTGTCCAAAATATCCGATCTCAGCAGTGAGTCCTTTGTAATATCTCCATTTCTTCGATGTTCGAAGATGGCGGTCTATTGGCCATGGCACCACCTCTAAAATTCCCTTATCAATGTAATGACGTAACACCTTATCTACATCCTGGGAACAGTTGGTTTTATAGATGGTGACCTTCGAGGCCCCCAGAATCTTGTACATCTCAATACTCTGGATCATTTGGAGGACATTGTTGTAGTTTCCAAACAAAGTAGAAATACAGACGGTGAAATTGGAGGAGATTGGCGGTGGTGGACGGTTCTTGACTTCAAACAGGATGCTCTGTTGTGTATTTATGGAGATAGATGAAGAGAAAGACATATAAGTGTAATGACACCCGGAAGGTTCTGCACATAGAAGATCTGCTGTTCCATACGGGAACCCAAATCTGTCACTGTGAAGATGTATTTGTGCCCTGACAAAGACATTCTGATCGGAGGAACAATGGAAGATACAGTAGAGTTCCTTCACAGATATATGGACAATGGCGATGACCCGGACTGTTTGGCCAAGTCTAGGCTCATAATACAAGGAGATGATAAATGTTCGATTGTCCAGAGCTGTAATGGTGTCTGTGGCAATGGGAAGTTCCTGAGATCTCATCTTCAGATGTTTCAATTCTATATGGAAGGAGTAAAACACAACAGCAAGACACACAAATACAGACAATGTGCAGAACATGCATCTGGACGACGTCCTCATTCTGGTCCTATCAGGTGATCACAGCTGCAAGAAGAGACCAAAAATAGAGACTAAGAGCATAAATCAGTTTGAAATCTGCAACTCTAATGTAAAAAGTATGTGAAAGGCTCAAATGTACCACTCTCTCATGAATAACACGTATATTCAGTTGTGCTGTACAGAGAACATTGACCCGGTCACATCAGTCTCTGGACCACAAGAGCTTACACTCTATTATTCCTCTAGAGTCACACGCTATCACCCGACATTTATAGAATGGATAACACTGAGACATTTATATCAGTCACAGCACCACAAGAGCTTACATTCTAATGTCATGTACCTGGAGAGGGCCTCCTTTACACCTTCTGTCCAGTACCCCCCTGGAGTTATTATCAGGGCACAGTAGGATGAGAAGTTGATATCGGGCCGGCAATTGTAGTACCGAGTCAGCAGACAGAAGACAAAGTGGAACACAAGCCCGTAGAAGTCAAGCTGGGTCAAGTACAGAGCAACAGAATGAAAGTCGGGTCACAGATCTCCGAAGCTGATGACCACTCGGCAATGACCCTGAACGCTGTCAAGCTTTAAATAGGCCACTGGGCAGCAAAGTCAGTGCTGAGCGTGCACGTTCCATCAGCGCACACTTGCAGATGCGTGCACGGCCCTGGCCCTGCTCACAGGCCAGCTGACCGTTCTGTGCGCATACGCAGGTCTTTGGGCATGATCACTTACCTGGTCTCCCCCTGACACCCAGACAATTATTATTATACAATTATATAGTATTGTACAGTGCTGTACAGAGAACACTAAGCCACACACCTCACTATCTGCACCAAAGGAGCTTACACTCTAATGCACCAGAGGAGGTTGAATGTGTTGTATGTAGGTGGGGTACAGCGTGGGGCGCCAGAAGTAATTCACACAGTCAGGTGCAATGGAAGACCTGTATTGAAGTAGTTCAGCAACCGTTCACAACAAACCCGGAGGGGAGGCTACCCAACTCATGGGGTGCACTCGTGGTTTTCAGTAATGTGAAGAGAGCGGGGAAACCAGCCAGACTGACCGCATCTGTAGAGAGCAGTGTGATGGAACGCTTGGCACCCCGTTTGGGTACTTCTGCCAAAAAGTACCTCCTGCCCTCCCAACCATTCCAGCAGACCGAGAGATAATACCAGCCCTTTACCCCACCCCGATCATCGTTGTCAGGGAAGACATCTGCAGACTACAGCTGCCACCCCCCCGGGAGCATACCTGTGTGCAGGCATCAACCAAGAGTTCCCAGAAACGGCCACTGGCGCATCGGCGCACACCTGTCTTTGAGAACTGGCGCCAGTTAGTCTATTTAAACTGAGCTTCAAGAGTGAAAAGCTGCTGCTTGGTCTACAGCGTTACCTCAATCCTGATTCCTGTGCGTGTGACTTCTGATACCGAACCGGCTTACTCCTGACTACCTCTGCCTGCCTCCTGCCCTGATCTCTGGCCTGCCACGGACTGATCTCCGTCTCCAGTTCCTGTTACCTAACATCTGTTGCCAAGCCTGCCTGTGACCCGGTTACGCCTCTGCCTGCTATTTATGCCCGATCTGCCCGTCTGTTGCCGAAGCCTGCCTGTGACCCGACTACGCTCCTGTCTGCTGCCTGATCTGCCCGTCTGTTGTCTACCCGGCCTGTCTGACCCTGCTCCCTGCCGCCAGCCTGCTTCAAGCTCTGGTTCTCAGTGGGCACCTCGCCCTGTCTTCTGCCAGTCTGCCAGCCATCTGCTGTCTCTTCAGCCTGCTACTGGCTGTGTTACAGCTTCCTGTTCTTGAGTTCCCGGGCCTCTACTGGTACAGACTTCTGGACTGATCAAAGGCACTCTTACCCCACCATGCTCTTGAGCCTGCTGTCTCACTATCAGTGGCTCACGAACCGGTGCCGTATGAGGGGCCTTCCTCCCGCACGTCAGGCTCACCCACCAGGTACGTGACAATCGTACACAGACAAGATGTTGCGGTAGAACCAAAGGAACGATTGTTTACTGAACTGAAATACAGGTTTTTATACACTTCAAAAGTAGGTCAGTCACCACATGAACAATAAAACCAAAAGTGAGTCCCGCAGCTAACAGCCACAAGGGGGGTGTAGGCGTAGGGACGGCATGACATGTGCTGGACTGCACAGTCGCCGTTTTAATTAGAGGTTGCTGGCCGCTTTAAGGGGTTAGGGGTGGGCGGAGCGGGGGGCGGAGCTACGGCATCTATTACTTTCTAGCTAGGGAATTGCTGGCAGTCGGAGAGCGGAGGAGGAAGCAATCCCCACCCACCCTCCCTAGTTTTTTAGTACGGGGGTTGGTCACAGGTATGGTGGAGTGTCCTCCGTTGGGTGGTTGTCGGGGCTTTAGAGGAGGAAGGGAAGTACAGGAAAAAGGCCTGTTGTACCCATCCATGGGATGGGGGTGGTTTATGTACTTCCAGGTTACGAGGGGTTAACCTGGAAGGGTTTAAAAGGGTAGGTCACTGCTACAGTTGGTTACAGCCTCCGAGACAGGGGTTGCCGTCTGGAGGTCAAGAGGTTAAAGTTGAAGTTGTTTGCAGTGACCATTTAGGTTGTGATGCTACGTACCCATGACCCTTTGGAAAGGCTGGGAATGTTTACAGTGTTTAAAAAAGTTTTGGAATTTATTAAAAGTTATATTTTGTTAATAAAGTTTAGGCCTGATGGCCATTTACTCCATAAGCTGTCCCGTCATTTGTTAAGAGGGATGGGGTTTGGAGGGGGGTATGAGGTAACATAAAATATAACACTGGGTTGAGTCCTACAAATGTCATCACACAATAGTTGGATAACGAGGTACAGTTGACACCAGACTGATCCCATAATGGAGGAACCTTCAAAAGTTAGCCAAATTAGCCAGCCAGACAGAAACAATAGGTGACTCAATTAACTCAATTAACAATGGGAATGCACACCTAGGAGGCACACACAATGGGAGCGACGTACTTACCATAAAAACACATAACATCTTAATAAACAGACTATAGCAGGAGACCCCAGTATTAGGTTGCTTTGAGCTGATCACATTAACATCAGATCTGAGTCTCACAGTCTAAAGCGGTGATTGCTGGTTTGGACATAGAGACCCCCAAACGTGTATATGGGTCCTCCAGTCTGTGTGTTTTGGGGAAACGTGGACTTGAATCTGAAGCAAGACCACTTCAAGGGTTCCCCAGGCACACACCTCCCAAAGAGTAGTGTTCCTTTAAAATCCCTGGCCCATAGTCAGTAGGGGGATTCTAGGGATGATCTGGGCGATGGTCCCCTTGAGGGATCTGACTTGGGATCCCAAGCTGCATCTTCATTAGGGATGACCTTTATGTTCGAGTTGAATGGGTGGTGAACATTGGGTGTTCTCCCGTTCACCAAACAGCGAATATTATGGGGACGTTCGCAGGACATTTTAGCACCCGTGGAATTCCCCATAATGCGAGAGCGCAGTGCATTGCTGTATAATGATTGGCCAAAGCATGCACCTGACCTGTATGCTTTGGCCAATCACAGTGCGCTCTGCTGAGAGAGCCATAATTGGCCAATGGCAGGGTGACTTTGGTCAATCATGGCTCAGGGAGCTAAGTCCACGTCCCACACTATATAAGGCTGCTTACAGGGCGGCCCTGTTTAGTGTTGTTGTCGTGGACAGAGAGATAGCTTGAGTTAGATTAGGCAAGTTATTCAGTTAGTTGCAGTGTATTTGAGATATATATATATATATACAGTCAGTCTAGTATATTTACAGTATCTGACAAAAGTAAGTACACCCCTCAGTGGCATTTGAGTAAATCTTTTCTCCTCTCTTTTCATGTGACAACACTGAAGAAATGACACTTGTCTACAATGTAAAGTAGTGAGTGTACAGCTTGTATAACAGTGTAAATTTCCTGTCCCCTCAAAATAACTCAACACACAGCCATTAATGTCTAAACTGCTGGCAACAAAAGTCAGTACACCCCTAAGGGAAAATGTCCAAAGTGGGCCGAATTAGCCATTTTCCCTCCCCCTGTGTCATGTGACTCGTTAGTGTTACAAGGTCTCAGGTGTGAATTGGGAGCAGGTGTGTTAAATTTGGTGTTATCGCTCTCACTCTCTCATACTGGTCACTGGAAGTACAACATGGCACCTCATGGCAAAGAACTCTCTGAGGATCTGAAAAAAAAAGAATTGTTGCTCTACATAAAGATGGCCTAGGCTATAAGAAGATTGCCAAGACCCTGAAACTGAGCTGCAGCACGGTGGCCAAGACCATACAGCGGTATAACAGGACAGGTTCCACTCAGAACAGGCCTCGCCATGGTCCACCAAAGAAGTGTGAGGTCACGTGCTCAGCGTCATATCCAGAGGTTGTCTTTGGGAAATAGACGTATGAGTGCTGCCAGCATTGCTGCAGAGGTTGTAGGGGTGGGGGGTCAGCCTGTCAGTGCTCAGACCATACACCACACACTGCATCAAATTGGTCTGCATGGCTGTCGTCCCAGAAGGAAGCCTCTTCTAAAGATGATTCACAAGAAAGACCACAAACAGTTTGCTGAAGACAAGCAGACTAAGGAGATGGATTACTGGAACCATGTCCTGTGGTCTGATGAGACCAAGATAAAGGTATTTGGTGTCAGATGGTGACAAGCGTGTGTGGGGGCAACCAGGTGAGGAGGACAAAGACAAGTGTGTCTTGTCTACAGTCAGGCATGGTGGTGGGAGTGTCATGGTCTGGGGCTGCATGAGTGCTGCCGGCACTGGGGGGCTACAGATCATTGAGGGGACCATGAATGCCAACATGTACTGTGACATACTGAAGCAGAGCATGACCCCCTCCCTTCAGAGACTGGACCGCAGGGCAGTATTCCAACATGATAACCACCCCAAACACACCTCCAACACCACCACTGCCTTGCTAAAGAAGCTGAGGGTAAAGGTGATGGACTGGCCAAGCATGTCTCCAGACCTAAACCCTATTGATCATCTGTGGGGGATCCTCAAACGGAAGGTGGAGGAGGGGAAGGTCTCCAACATACACCAGCTCTGTGATGTCATCATGGGGGAGGGGAAGAGGACTCCAGTGGTGACCTGTGAAGCTCTGCTGACCTCCATGCCCAAGAGGGTGAAGGCAGTGCTGGAAAATAATGGCGGCCACACAAAATATTGACACTTTGGGCCCAATTTGGAGATTTTCACTTAGGGGTGTACTGACTTTTGTTGCCAGCGGTTTAGACATTAATGGCTGTGTGTTGAGTTATTTGGAGGGGACAGGAAATTTACACTGTTATACAAGCATGGGTGGCACAGTGGTGTAGTGGTTAGCACTCTCACCTAGCAGTAAGAAGGGTCGGCTGGTTTCGAATCCCAACCATGACACTACCTGCCTGGAGTTTGCATGTTCTCCCTGTGCCTGCGTGGGTTTCCTTCGGGTACTCCGGTTTCCTCCCACACTCCAAAGACATGCAGGGAGGTTAATTGGCTTCTGTCCAAAATTGGCCCCTAGTATATGAATGGGGACCTTGGATTGTGGCTCCTTGAGGGAAGGGACCGATGTGAGTGTGCAATGTACAGGGATGGGGACAATTGTAGACACTCACTCAGGTTGAACTGGATGGACTGGTGTCTTTATTCAACCTTGCTAACTATGTAACAAGCTGTACACTCACTACAAATTCAGACTCCTATTACAGATCACTACAGCCGAGAAAACAAAACAATCGCCAAAGCTTGGAAATCCCCGTCCTTAATAATTGCTGAAACTAAAAGTAGATTCCATCAAGCGATGATCCATGCCCAAACAGAGGCTATAACTCAAGAGAAAATGTCCGACTTTGAGAATATATGGAATCCCTGGGTGACTCACTTTTTGCCTTCCAATTTTGATGCTTCTCTTCTAAGACCTTGGGGTAATCTCCATTTATACTTCCATTCTCTGCATTCATTGTATGTGTGGGGCGGCACAGTGGTGTAGTGGTTAGCACTCTCACCTAACAAGGGTCGCTGGTTCGAATCCCAACCACGATACTACCTACCGGGAATTTGCCTGGTCTCCTTGTGCCTGCGTGGGTTTCCTTCGGGTACTCCGGTTTCCTCCCACACTCCAAGGACATGCAGGTAGGTTAATTGGCTTCTGTCCAAAATTGGCCCCTAGTATATGAATGGGGACCTTGGATTGTGGGCTCCTTGAGGGTAGGGACTGATGTGAGTGTGCAATGTAATGTAGGGACAATTGTAGACACTCAGGTTGAACTGGTGTCTTTATTCAATCTTACTAACTATGTATTACCATGTACTACCCCGACTACCTCTCATTTCTTTCTTCCCTATCTATTGTTTCTCCTATCTAAGAGAACTTTTCCTTTTATCTTCTTTCTCTCCTCTCTCTCCCCCTCCCCCCCCCCCATTCTCTCTCTCCTCTTTCAATTTACTTTTTATATAGTTCTGGTAGCAGAACTTGTATTTCCTTGGTTCTCATTATACCAATTGTACATAGTTCCAATATGTAGCATAAGATTTTAGATTTTATAAAAAAAAAATCTTTTTTTTCTTCTTTAAAAAACTATACTCTTAATAATAATAATAATAATTAAGGACTTTTTTTTAAAATTTTATCTGAGGTCATCTTATATTAACCAGGTCTAAGTTGGTTTTATCCTCTCTTATACAATGTATGACACAATCTTCTAGGTCGATCCATGCTAAAATTGCTTTAGTTAACCACTTGCCGACCAGCGCACGACGATGTACGTCGACAGAATGGCACGCCCAGGAAAATTGGCGTACAGGTACGTCCCTTTAAATTTGCCATCGGGAGCGCGCCACCAGCGGCGCGCTCCCGCGCTGGTCGGGACCCCCGTGAGTTCCGGTCGCGGGACCCGCGGACTCGATCGAGTCCGCGGGCATCCCCGCGATCGTCTCAATGGAGAAGTGCCATTGTAAACAACATTTCTCCATTCTGCCTAGCAACTAGTGACGCTGATCTCTGCTCCATGTGATTGGAGCAGAGATCAGTGTTCACTAAATGAAAGCCCAACCCCCCCACAGTTAGTAACACGCCCCTAGGAACACTTAACCCCTACACTGCCACCCACTGGTTAACCCCCTTCACTGCCAGTGTCATTTACACAGGAATCACTGCATTTGTATAGCACTGATTGCTGTATAAATGACAATGGTCCCAAAAATGTGTAAAAAATGTCCGATGGGTCCCCCACAATGTCGCAGTCACAATAAAAATCGCTGATCGCCGCCATTACTAGTAAAAAAAAAAAAATAATAAAAAATTATTAATAAAAATGCTATAAAACTATCCCTATTTTGTAAACGCTATAACTTTTGCGCAAACCAATCAATAATCGCTTATTGCGATTTTTTTTACCAGAAATATGTAGAAGAATACGTATCGGCCTAAACTGAGGGAAAAAAATGTTTTTTTTTTTATATAATTTTGGGGGGATATTTATTATAGCAAAAAGTAAAAAATAATGCGTTTTTTTCAAAATTGTCGCTCTATTTTTGTTTATAGCGCAAAAAATAAAAACCGCAGAGGTGATCAAATACCACCAAAAGAAAGCTCTATTTGTGGGGAAAAAAACGACGTCAATTTTGTTTGGGAGCCACGTCGCACAACCGCGCAATTGTCAGTTAAAGCGACGCAGTTGCCGAATCGCAAAAAGTGGTCTGGCCTTTGACCAGCAAAATGGTCCGGGGGGCTGAAAGTGGTTAAACTACTTTTAGTCTATGTTGAAACTACAGCTGAATATTATTACCATATATGTGATCTTTTTCTTTTGCTGCCACCATATGTACTTATGTATACTAATTGTTCAAATTCAATAAACAAATTTGACTTGAAAAAATTGCTGATCCTCCTCCAGAGAATTATTCCCTCCCCTCCCCCTCCTATATACCTTTTATGTTCTTCAATTACTATATAATACTTACTATAAACATACTTTAGAAGTTATGGTCAAAACTTTAAAATCCATATATTTTCTTTTAGACATATTTATATTTTTTTGGGATTAAAATGTTTAAAACTCAGCTATAAGAATGTTTTCAAATTCTAAAATATATAAAGGCCATTTATTGTCATTCCCACGAGAATATCTTGAAATTCTCCTTTGCTTTGTATCATCCGTACTTCAATATGTCTACTTTTTATTTCTGGTATCACATAATTTGTCTTATATTCTGTACATGTCATTTATTTTAACATAAAATAAAAACTTTTGAATGAGGAAAAACTGCTGATCACAGACGCTCTCCATCCAATCTGACAGAGCTTGAGATATTTTACAAAGAAGAAGAATGGGCAGAAATGTCCTCTCTAGATGGGCAAAGCTGGTAGAGACACCCCCAAAAAGACTTGTAGAGAAAGGGGGTTCTACAAAGTATTGACTCCGGGGGGCGCCATACAAATGCCCCTCCCCCCACACTTTTCACATATTTATTTGTATCATTTATCATTTTCCTTCCACTTCACAATTATGTGACACTTTGTGTTGGTCCATCACAACCATTCTCAACCAGGGTTCCTCCAGAGGTTGCTAGGGGTTTCCTTGAGCAGTGGCTGATGAACCACCTATTTGATGGCGCCTACAGAGTTCAAGGTTCAGCATCACTTAGCAAAGCCACCGGCGTGCCACCAAATATCTTTTTAGCTGTCTTTAACCACTTTCAGCCCCGGACCAATTTGCTGGTCAAAGACCAGACCACTTTTTGCGATTCGGCACTGCGTCGCTTTAACTGACAATTGCGCGGTCGTGGCGACGTGGCTCCCAAACAAAATTGACGTCCTTTTTTTCCCACAAACAGAGCTTTCTTTTGGTGGTATTTGATCACCCCTGCGGTTTTTATTTTTTGAGCTATAAACAAAAATAGAGCGACAATTTAAAAAAAAACGCATTATTTTTTACTTTTTGTTATAATAAATATCCCCCAAAAATATATAAAAAAAACATTTTTTTTTCCTCAGTTTAGGCCGATACGTATTCTTCTACATATTTTTGGTAAAAAAAATCGCAATAAGCGATTATTGATTGGTTTGCGCAAAAGTTATAGCATTTACAAAATAGGGGATAGTTTTATAGCATTTTTATTAATAATTTTTTATTATTTTTTTTTTTACTAGTAATGGCGGCGATCAGCGATTTTTATTGTGACTGCGACATTGTGGCGGACACATCGGACATTTTTGACACATTTTTGGGGCCATTGTCATTTATACAGCAATCAGTGCTATATAAATGCAGTGATTCCTGTGTAAATGACACTGGCAGTGAAGGGGTTAACCGGTGGGTGGCAGTGTAGGGGTTAAGTGTTCCTAGGGGTGTGTTACTAACTGTGGGGGGGGTTGGGCTTTCATTTAGTGAACACTGATCTCTGCTCCAATCACATGGAGCAGAGATCAGCGACACTAGTTGCTAGGAGAATGGAGATTGGAGAAATGTTGTTTACAACGGCACTTCTCCATTCGGCCGCTCCGTGAGGCGATCGCGGGGATGCCCGCGGCGATCGAGTCCGCGGGTCCCGCGACCAGACTCACGGGGGTCCCGACCAGCGCGGCAGGGCGGCAAATTTAAAGGGACGTACATGTACGCCCATTTGCCTGCCCGTGCCATTCTGTCGACGTACATCGTCGTGCGCTGGTCGGCAAGTGGTTAAGGGTGGCAATCTGAACACCACTTTAAGGGGGACATTCTTCCTATTGACCACCGATATATAAGGAGCATTGTTCCTATTGAGCCCTGAGGATTTGGTTTTAGCAAGGGTTCCTCGAGACTTGAAAATTATTTTTGGGGATTCCTCTAGGGTTAAAAGGTTGAGAAAGCCTGGTCTATCACATAAAATCCTAATAAAATACATTTATGTTCGCTGTGGCACCGCAGAAGGGACGATGCTACAACGTATTTTGGGCATTCCCCAGACTCACCACCGTTCTGACCAATGTTTCTCTAGAGGGGAACCCTGCGGCATGTTTGCTTCACCTGTCAGAGCGACCCATCAAGAAATACAAGAATTCCTTGACCATTCAGCTACTGAATGCTGCTAAAGCCTGCATTCCCCTGTGTTGGAGATCGGAGAACTCGCCGGCAAAGTCCCTGTGGTTTTCCAAAGTAAAACGAACTGAGAGACATGGAGGACCTCACGGCCACCCTGTGCAACAGAGAGGAGACCTTCCAGGAGAAGTGGAGACCTTGGCAACATTTTATATACACAGACCCCTATCTTCAGGAGATAGGCAAGGCTAATTGACCCAATGGGCTGGTTCCCCCTCCCAGGTGGAGGGCGCCACTCCACTCCACTCTACTCTACTCTACTCTACTCTACTCTACTCTACTTTACCCCTCAGGACCCCACTCTCCCCTCCTCCCTATTCCTCCCCCACCATTCCCCCCTCCCATGTGGAGGCACCACTCTACTCTACTCTACTCTACTCTACTCTACTCTACTTTACCCCTCATGACCCCACTCTCCCCTCCTCCCTATTCCTCCCCCACCATTCCCCCCTCCCATGTGGAGGCACCACTCTACTCTACTCTACTCTACTCTACTCTACTCTACTCTACTTTACCCCTCAGGACCCCACTCTCCCCTCCTCCCTATTCCTCCCCCACCATTCCCCCCTCCCATGTGGAGGCACCACTCTACTCTACTCTACTTTACCCCCCTTTACCCTACTCTCCCCTCCTCCCTATCCCCTCCCTTCTGACCCCTATCCTTTTCCCAATTTCTGCCCCACTTGCTTAACCACCCCTTCCCCTCTCTCCCCGGTACACACACCCTCTCCACAGCTCTTACCCACTCGTGAGTTTCTGGTCAGGTGGAGGGCGCCACTCCACTCCACTCCACTCTACTCTACTCTACTCTACTCTACTCTACTCTACTTTACCCCTCATGACCCCACTCTCCCCTCCTCCCTATTCCTCCCCCACCATTCCCCCCTCCCATGTGGAGGCACCACTCTACTCTACTCTACTCTACTCTATTCTACTCTACTCTACTTTACCCCCCTTTACCCCACTCTCCCCTCCTCCCTATCCCCTCCCTTCTGACCCCTATCCTTTTTCCAATTTCTGCCCCACTTGCTTAACCACCCCTTCCCCTCTCTCCCCGGTACACACACCCTCTCCACAGCTCTTACCCACTCGTGAGTTTCTGGTCAGATATTGTGCATATCCTAAATTGCATCACCTCTTCATATGTCTCATGTTTGGGCCTACCAGATTTCTGAGCTGCTTTAGACCCTAAATATAGATAAAATGCACCGCATGTTATTATTTGTCACAACGTGGTATGCGCTTTCATCAAATCCAGGTTGGGTAGTTCGGTGGTCGGGATGACTCCTGGCCGCGCACATCGTTAGCATAGCTATACCGGGGCTTCTCTCGTATATGCCTTAGCCCTTGTACACACGGTCGGAGATTCCATCGGAATGTGTCCTATCGGACCGTGTTGTCAGATAATTCCGACTGTTTGTGGTCTCCATCGGACTGTTTCCGTTGGAATATACGACGGACCAAGTTTTCCAACTTGCCGGTAAAATTTTCTGACAAAATGCTCCGATAGGACATACTCCGATCATGTGTAGCCTACTCCGACAGACAAAGTGCCACGCATGCTCAGATCAAATTCCTAGACCAAAGCTATTGGCTACTAGCCTGAACCTAGTCCCGTCCTAACGAAATAACGTCATCACGTTCTGTACAATCGGATTTTCCGACACCTTAGTCCGACCGTGTGTATGCAACATCACTTCCGGACCTCTTCCGGAATTACTCCGACGGATTTGGTTGTCGGAATCTCCGACCCGTGTGTACAAGGGCTTACATATGATGCAAGGCCAGTAAAACTTGAACTGTTGACTCTACTTTGTAATTTGTTTTGTATCCTCAACCTGATGTATGCTCCGAATTTATGTTGGTTATGCTGATTGTAATGTATACCTTCACGAAAATAAAGAATTACAAAAAAAATACATTTACGTTTTTGATTGTAACAAAAAAACGTGGAAAATTTCAAGGGGTATGAATACTTTTTCAAGGCACTACATGTGAGTAATAATAATAATAATAGTGTGTGACTGTGGGGGGGGGGGGACATTAGAGTGTAAGCTCCTCTGGTACAGAGCACTGCGGTGAATGTCAGAACTCTATGAACGTGTTTCTGTCCCGGTAGAAGGTCTTACTTACATGACGGCTCTTCAATGTCTTCCCATAGACGGAGGTATCCAGATGGATGGTGAGCTCTTGGGGTCGAGGCGATACACTGAGCGATGTAGTATTGTGTCTCACTAGTGGCCCCCGGGGTGGGAAGTCGCTGATCTCACACAGAATGACCAATAAACAAACTCCACGCAACTCATTTCCACCACGATTGGAATATTATCAGATGTTGGGGCGACGTGACCCGGAGCCGAGACGTGGAATGAGGAGAGTCTATTATATGGACATTTTATCATATCTGTGTGGATGAGCCGGAGATCCATCCCCATTGTTTGTGTAGAACAAAGTGTTCCGGTCCGTCTGTCCTCTGTGTGTGACCACGCTCCGTCCTCTCCTCAGGTCTCTCTGTGATTATCTATCGAAAAATGACAAAAAAAAAGGCCCCCTTACATCAGAGTGTCCCATCAGCACCCCCTTACATCAGAATGTCCCATCAGCACCCCCTTACATCAGAGTGTCCCATCAGCACCCCCTTACATCAGAATGTCCCATCAGCACCCCCTTACATCAGAGTGTCCCATCACCAGCCCCCTTACATCAGAGTGTCCCATCACCAGTCCCCTTACATCAGAGTGTCCCATCACCACCCCCTTACATCAGAGTGTCCCATCAGCAGCCCCCTTACATCAGAGTGTCCCATCAGCACCCCCTTACATCAGAGTGTCCCATCAGCAG
Source organism: Lithobates pipiens (assembly GCF_037356315.1). Lineage (NCBI taxonomy): Eukaryota > Metazoa > Chordata > Amphibia > Anura > Ranidae > Lithobates > Lithobates pipiens. The sequence goes on from NW_027507718.1 coordinate 540,748,334, forward strand.
CCCCCTTACATCAGAGTGTCCCATCACCAGCCCCCTTACATCAGAGTGTCCCATCAGCAGCCCCCTAACATCAGAGTGTCCCATCAGCACCCCTTTACAACAGAGTGTCCCATCACCAGCCCCCTTACATCAGAGTGTCCCATCACCAGCGCCCTTACAACAGAGTGTCCCATCAGCACCCCTTACATCAGAGTGCCCCATCACCAGCCCCCTTACATCAGAGTGTCCCATCACCAGCCCCCTTACATCAGAGTGCCCCATCACCAGCCCCCTTACATCAGAGTGTCCCATCAGCACCCCCTTACATCAGAGTGTCCCATCACCACCCCCTTACATCAGAGTGTCCCATCACCAGCGCCCTTACAACAGAGTGTCCCATCAGCACCCCTTACATCAGAGTGCCCCATCACCAGCCCCCTTACATCAGAGTGTCCCATCACCAGCCCCCTTACATCAGAGTGCCCCATCACCAGCCCCCTTACATCAGAGTGTCCCATCAGCACCCCTTACATCAGAGTGTCCCATCACCAGCCCCCTTACAACAGAGTGTCCCATCACCAGCCCCCTTACATCAGAGTGTCCCATCACCAGCCCCCTTACATCAGAGTGTCCCATCACCAGCCCCCTTACATCAGAGTGTCCCATCACCAGCCCCCTTACATCAGAGTGTCCCATCACCAGCCCCCTTACATCAGAGTGTCCCATCACCAGCCCCCTTACATCAGAGTGTCCCATCACCAGCCCCCTTACATCAGAGTGTCCCATCAGCAGCCCCGTTACATCAGAGTGTCCCATCAGCAGCCCCCTTACATCAGAGTGTCCCATCACCAGCCCCCTTACATCAGAGTGTCCCATCAGCAGCCCCCTTACATCAGAGTGTCCCATCAGCAGCCCCCTTACATCAGAGTGTCCCATCACCACCCCCTTACATCAGAGTGTCCCATCACCAGCCCCCTTACATCAGAGTGTCCCATCACCAGCCCCCTTACATCACAGTGTCCCATCACCAGCCCCCTTACATCAGAGTGTCCCATCACCAGCCCCCTTACATCAGAGTGTCCCATCACCAGCCCCCTTACATCACAGTGTCCCATCACCAGCCCCCTTACATCAGAGTGTCCCATCACCAGCCCCCTTACATCAGAGTGTCCCATCACCAGCCCCCTTACATCAGAGTGTCCCATCACCAGCCCCCTTACATAAGAGTGTCCCATCACCAGCCCCCTTACATCAGAGTGTCCCATCACCAGCCCCCTTACATCAGAGTGTCCCATCACCAGCCCCCTTACATCAGAGTGTCCCATCACCAGCCCCCTTACATCAGAGTGTCCCATCACCAGCCCCCTTACATCAGAGTGTCCCATCAGCAGCTCCCTTACATCAGAGTGTCCCATCAGCAGCTCCCTTACATCAGAGTGGCCCACTGAGCCATTGGCCCACCGGGAAACTCCCGGTAGTCCCGATGGCCAGTACATGCCTGATGAATACACAATTATTATACAAAGTAAAATACACGACTAGCAGTAGAATTCCATAAAACACTCATCCATTGATAATAATTATAAGCAATTTCTCTAATGCCGCGTATACACACGATTGAACGATCCGGTGGAAACGTCCCGCGGACTTGAGTCATCAAATCCTCTGGGACTGTGACATCATAATGGGCGGGGACATCACCCGGCGATGTCTCTTTATAAGTCGCCGCACGCCGCGTCCCTGTCATTGTGGCCAGAGAACAACGACGAGTCAACAGCTCAAGAAGAGAAGAACAGAAGGCGGCAAAAGAACAGAAGATAGCGGTGGAGAAGACCCCCCCAAGACGGAAGAAGACCCCCGGAGCTGTGCAATAAACTATTTTTAACCCTTGTGTGTTGTGTTTTATTTACATTTTTTTCACAGGTGAATGGGTAGCCCATACTCATTCACATAGGGTGGGGGGCCGGTATCCGGGGGCCCCCTTATTAAAGGGGGCTCCCGCATTCCGATAAGGCCCCCCGCCCTCAGACCCCAACAACCAATGGCCAGGGTTGTCAGGAAGAGGCCCTTGTCCTCATCAACATGGGGACAAGGTGCTTTGGGATGGGTGGGCCACGCGGCCTGGTATGGCTCAAAAGCACCCCCCCATGTTGAGGGCATGCGGCCTGGTACAGCTTAGGAGGGGGAGGCGCTCGACCCCACCCCCTTTCCTGGCCGGCCGGGTAGCGTGCTCGGATAATGGTCTGATATGGACCTGGGGGGGGGACCCCCACGCCGTTTTTTCGGTGTAGGGCTTCCCTTTTAAGTCCATACCAGGTGACGGGGCCAGCGACGTGTCAATCTGGCCGATGAAGGCGGCGACATTGACTTCCTTCACTAGTCCTGGAGCCGCGCTCAAAATGAACGGACTTTCCTCCGTGTGTGTGGGCAAGTCGGTTCATTTCAAAAGTACGGCGGATCTGCCGGACCTAGTCCGCCGGAAAAGTCCCGTGTGTGGACAGGTCCGCTCGTTCGGACAATCCGGCGGACTTTGCGGCGGTTTGTCCGCCAGACTAAGTCCGCTGGATAGTCTGATCGTGTGTACGCGGCATAAGTGAGCCAAACTTGTCTGGGCATCCGTTCGATGTGTACCCAACGAAGGTTTCATGGCTCACGCCCAATCATCGTGACTGCTGAGGCACAATGGGCCTAGGTCTCAATTAACGTAACACCATTGGATCAAATCCCCCAACACCCTTGCCCTTTACCCCATTAAATAAGACACTTACAACCATTAGGTTGGAACGGGCAAGGCCACAGCTTTATTAACACCAACATGTAACATGTAAAATATTATAACCAGTGCCAGTCACAGTCGTACTGTGAGCAGTCAACCAAAAGTAGGGGCCTGTCCTTACCATAAGTGCTGGACAGACAGCCTACTTCCAATTTTCCATTAAGGGCATAGCCCATTACAGCAACATTAACTGCTGGCAAGGTCAAGAAAACCGCAGCAAGCTGTGACATACCATGACATAGGAAAAGAGGGGCGGGAGGGTGGGTGGCTCTTCCAAACCACTTCTCCAAAAGACCCAGAATTCCCTGTGGGGCACACGTTCCCTGAGCTCAGGCCCATCCCATCCTCAATATTCTAACCAGTCGTTCTCCTTGTCCCGGGCACCTAGCCATGCCCCCATCAGTCAAGGCTCTCTTTCCCTAGGGAGGTGGCTCGAGAGGCCTTCGGGAGTAAAATGCTCTGAAATGAAATCAATAACATATCTATAAATGTAGCGGCGGCTCCAGATGAGCACGCGCTACGCGTTTTTTCAAAGTTAAAATTGCCTAAACTGCAGTTTGGTTTGGGTACAATTGTCTAAATTAGACTTCAGCATCAGTCTGACTGGACTGTGAAATGTTCAGCCTGGCCACAGGGGGGCGCTGTCTCTTCTGGCAGGCATGGAACTATGGTCTGGTTAGGTGCTTAACTTACTCTCTCTTGGAGCCCGCCCATTGGGAGTGGCACTCTCGCTGTGCTTTCTGGGAGAGGGTATTTAAGATGCGGACGTCACGTGGTTCTGGTCCAGAATGATGTACTGACTTCATGGTGCTGGTCCTCCTGACCAGCCCCCAGGAAGGCTATGGCCCGGGGTGCGGATCCACCCGATTTTGATGTCTCGGGGCTGGCTAGCCTGAGGCAAGGAAACTGAGGAAGGATTCTGAGGTGGTTGGGTGCCGTCTCCGGTTTGGGAGAGACCCAGTATACTTCAAGCATTCCAGGGGAGGACTCTTCAGAAGAAGACCACGTACGGGTTGGTTTCTTAGTAAGAGCCTGGAAGGGCTGAAGTACCCGAGATAATCCGGTCTTGTAGATATCACCAAGCTGGCTGAAAGATCCAGATATCCTACAAGAGTTCTACAGCTTCGTTTCCTACGTGTTCTACAACAACGTCTGTGGCAGAGACTTGTTCCTGAGGAAGCTCCTTGTTGGCTGCTCGACCTTGTGAGAGACGGACTGTCCAACCTGAGTGATCATCCAGCTGTGATTGGCTATTCTCTGGATGCAGTCAAAGTAATCAAGTTCTTTGACTTTGACACTGATGCCGCGTACACACGTAGCGGACTATCCGGCGGACTTTCCGAACGGGCTACTTGCCGTCACACGGCACTTTTTCAGCGGACTAATACGGCGTACTAAGTCCGCTGGACTATCCTGCTGTACTTTTGAAATGAACGGACTCGCCCACACACGCGGAGAAAAGTCCGCTCATTTTGAGCGCGTCTCCAGGTAGGTTCGGGCCCGCGAAGGAGGCCTCGCGGGCCCCGCCACCTGGTATGGACTTAAAGGGGAACCCCAACGCCGAAAAAATCGGCGTGGGGCCCCCCCCCCCAGGTCCACATCAGACCCTTGTCCGAGCGAGCTACCCGGCCGGCCAGGAAAGGGGGGGGATGAGCGAGTGCCCCCCCCTTCTGAGCCGTTCCAGGCCGCGTGCCCTCAACATGGGGGGTGCCTTGGGGAAGGGGGGGCCGCGTGGCCCCCCCACCCCAAAGCACCTTGTCCCCATGTTGATGAGGACAAGGGCCTCTTCCCGACAACCCTGGCTGTTGCACAGCTCCGGGGGTCTTTCGTCTTCGGGGGTCTTCTCGCCGGACTCCTCCGCTATCTTTTGCTAACGGAGGAGCCCGGCTTTCTTCTTTACCGCCGCCCTCTTCTTCTGACTTCGGGGGTCTTGTCCCCCTCTTCGGTTCTTCTTTCCGGGCCACCGCGCCTTCTTCTAGCTTTTTTAGAGGAGGTGGCCCGGTCTTCTGTTGCCGCCTTCTGTTCTTCTGTTCTTTTTTGGGTAAAAAAAGTCAGCCGGAGGCTACACCCTGGGGGGGGGATTTGGCTGGCGGACTTGAGTTTGCCGGACTTTTCCACCGGATTGTTTGATCGTGTGTACGTGGCATAAGATTACCTGAATTCCCTTTCCAACCCTCTGATCCCAATTTAAGAGACTGTTCATTGTCTACGTTTTGCAAATAAAATCCATTCAAGTGGATCTGTTGTCGGTCTCTCGAGTTACTGGGCCACCTACCACGGGAACCCCCTAGACATGAAACAAGGAAGACAGAAGGTAACAGTAAGCCCAAATCTAACCAGCAGCTCCTTCGGGGGTTAGAGGATATTGGATACCCTTTAAAACGGAGAACCCTCTCTCAAAAAAAAAAAAAGTCTATAACTTACAATGCGGCCCAGTGGTGACGCCCGGCCTGTATCCAAGGGAGGATGGGGGAAAGGTATGAGGACTCCCCCCCCTCCGGGGCTGAGGGGAGGAATCCCATCCAGACCAGAGACAGCAGCCAGGTGAAGACCAGGTGAAGACCAGGTGAAGAAGACCAGGTGAAGAAGACCAGGTGAAGAAGACCATATCACCACTATGTGAATCTTGTGTATGCATGACAACCCACACTGCTCTGCAAGGAATATGGGGATGGAACCATGTGAGATGAATAAACTATTGATGGGATGAACCTATAAAAGTGAGTGGAGGTGATGAATGATGTGTAACGACTGCAGTTATCTGAAGTGTGCCAGATAAAGGGGCTACAGCCAAGGGAGATACCCACCAAAAATGATACCAAAACCAAACCCACCATGTGATGACTATGTGCCCACCATGATAACGGTGAACTATAAAATGCCATACTAAAATGGTCCTGAAGAGTGTTATGTGTAGATATGAGTGGGACTCGGTTACCTTGTGTGCGATTCTATGGATGTGAGCATGCCTGGGATCCCTCTCGTGTGAATGGCCAATGCGAAATGGTCAGCTGGCCAGCCTGAGCCGCTTTTATTCCCGGTAAGGGGCGGGTCCCCACCATGAAAGCCCGCCAATGCATCGGGAAATGGCGCCAATCTTTGGCTCCATACACGGAAAGGAATTGTGTGATGACAGACCGTTGGCCTAAAATCTCACCGTTGGTACGCTCCTTCAGACAACTGTTGTCCAAACGTTGGGTGGCGGGCTAGTAAATTTTCGGTCGGACGACGGTCTGTTGTCAAAGTACAAAACACCTATGCTCGGAATCAATGCTCACCAAACACGACATTAGCAGAAGGTGCCCAAAGGGTGGCGCCCAAGAGCTGAAATTCCTTGTGGGTGCGTCACTACGTTCGTGTTTGTTGGCCGACAATTGTGTGTCGTTTGTAGTCAAGACAAGTTCCCGGCACATGCCCTTCGGACAAAAGTCTGACGCTCTGTTGGCCAACAATCCGATCATGTGTACGAGGCTTAACTCCACATTCGTGGGGGAAAAAAATATCAAATAAATGTAGCGGCCATAACCCGTTGCAGGGCGGCCTTGACTTATTGGGCTTACCGGTTACCTTCTCTTGGTCTGCTCTTCCACGTCTAGGGGTTACCGGGGTTGATACCCAACGACTTGCACACTGACACAGATGATGTCCTCTTTAAAAGGGTTTATTTTGCAGCAATAACTTTCACAAACACAGTCTCTTAGGGAACAGAGGGCACGGGGTGAAGAACTGCAGGTCTAGCAAAGTCTCTATTTCCACCCAGAGAGTAGCCACTCGCAGCTGGGCACTTCAAGGCTGAACAGATCTCTAGCCAGAGATCATGGCAGTCAGCACGTTGCCTCAAAACTTGAACAATCAACTAAGGGTGAAGAGGAACCTTTTTCCTCCGTACCTGGAACGTTTCTCCTCAATGGTGCCGGAAAAGTGTGGATTCCCAATGTCCTTCCCAACTCAGTAACCAGGCACTTCTCAGGATGCCACTTGCCGGCCCTCCTCCAAAGAGTCCTCCCCCCGGTCACTTCCACGAGCTGTGGTGTCCCTCCAAGCCGAGAGCACACCCGGACACCCGGACACCTTGAATCCTCCCTCAGTTACTGCGCCTCGGACCAGCCGGGTCCGAGACTCGGGAACAGACGGATCCCCACCCCAGACCAGCCGGGTCCGAGACTCAGGAACAGACGGATCCCCACCCCAGGCCAGGCGGGTCTATCAGAGGGCCTCCAACAGGAACATGTTGTGGGGTGTCGAACACCCCGTGACCGGGACCCCTCACGGGGCTACCGAACACCTCTCCTCTCCCTGAACACGTGACCCACACCCCTTAAGTACCCCTTCCCAGACTCCTCAGTGGGCCCCGGCACTCCCACTGATTGGTTCCGAGAAGGCCGATACCTAAACATCCAACCAGACCTGACAAAGAGAGGAAATTGTTTGGGACTTTAAATGAGGTGATAGGGGCCGTTCACATCCCCTCCTCCATCCCGATTTAATGTTTAAAAAAAGAAAAAAACAGGCGGGACTTTGTATGAGGCACACGGGAGCAGAAGCATGAAATTTGGTAAAAAGCAAGTTTTTAATGAATACAAGTGATCATATATTTACATGTTATTGCACAGTTATAAATTAATATTTTCTAATTCATCAATGTTTACACATTCCAACATGGACTTAATTGTAAACATGCAAAAAACGGAGTATTCAATAAGCACAGAATATGTATAAATACATGACATATTAGAGGCGTCATTTAGAGAAAAACCATAGAAAAAAGGAACGTTCATGCTTTGTTGACAATTGTATACACAAAACGGCAGTTGAAAGCTCAACGCGTTTCGTGACCTTATAGCCACTCGTCAGGAGCAACACCGTTGTGGTAGCCTAAAAATAAAATAAAATGAAATAAAATAAAATAAAAATGGAATAAACAGCCCTTTTTTTTGGAGAAAAAATAAAAATAAAATAAAAATTGATGAATAAATAAATAAATATTCATCAATAAATTCAGTCCACTGACTTCACCGTATGTGCGCATTGGCGGTGTCGGACGCTGTTGGTGCTCTGGCTGTGCCCGTCCCTGTCGTGACCCGGGGTTGCGACGTGCACTGGGGATCTCTCCCCCCGCCCTGTTCTGACGTGGGGTGGGCGGGGTCTCCTCCACTGCTCGTCGACGTCATGCTTCCGGCGCCAGATAAGTGACGTCTTCTTGGCGTGCTTGCTCTGGCTGCCGTGCAAACCAACTCTGACCATTTGGGGGCTGGATTTGGAACGTGCGGCTGTCTAGCCTGGTCTGTACGGCCGGCAGCTGTGTGATTCCTTCCCGGCCCCCTTGGATTTCAGATGCATGACGTTGGGGATAGGTCTATGGCGGCGCCATCCCATGGGCTTCCCCCTGTGCAGGGTTTCACCCTTCGTATTTCTCTCCCTCACTCCCCATCAGTCACAGCTTGATCCATGGCTTCTCAGCCCTTATTCATTTAGCACAAGGTAACTATCTATCTAATTTTATTTATATTTGTCTATTACAATTCTTTCTCAAAACACTTTTCTCCATTTTCACTCAAATCTCTCACCCCTTCTCTCTCAGCTTACACTCTTTTAACACTTATCACACATATTTCAATATACACTTATTTACTTGCTTATTTTTTATAGGTTCCCCTATGAGGGCCACCCCACTTTCCACACTCGTCTTTTGCTATATCCCTTATCCCAACCTGCTATGGGGGTGGTTTGTGCGTTTTGGTTATCGCCCTTGGCGTGCTCCCTCAGCCCCGATCATAGGCAGTTTTTGGGTCGGCCCGACTCTCGGTGCGCTTTGCCGCCTCTGCACAGATATATTTGTAAGTCTGTGGGTTGAATGTGCATCTGTGGGGGGTTCTCCATGTCTGTACATTTGCCTATTTTACTTTAATATCTCTCATTTATTTATCTACAATATTTATTTATTTATATATTTATTTATTTATTTATTCATCAATTTTTATTTTATTTTTATTTTTTCTCCAAAAAAAAGGGCTGTTTATTCCATTTTTATTTTATTTTATTTCATTTTATTTTATTTTTAGGCTACCACAACGGTGTTGCTCCTGACGAGTGGCTATAAGGTCACGAAACGCGTTGAGCTTTCAACTGCCGTTTTGTGTATACAATTGTCAACAAAGCATGAACGTTCCTTTTTTCTATGGTTTTTCTCTAAATGACGCCTCTAATATGTCATGTATTTATACATATTCTGTGCTTATTGAATACTCCGTTTTTTGCATGTTTACAATTAAGTCCATGTTGGAATGTGTAAACATTGATGAATTAGAAAATATTAATTTATAACTGTGCAATAACATGTAAATATATGATCACTTGTATTCATTAAAAACTTGCTTTTTACCAAATTTCATGCTTCTGCTCCCGTGTGCCTCATACAAAGTCCCGCCTGTTTTTTTCTTTTTTTATCCAACCAGACCTGGTTCTGGCCTATCACGTGCCCCTCACCGCTCACATGACCAGGCAGAACTTCCAAACATAGCCGGGCCAGACTGGTGTTAAGGCCAACCTATGTAATTAACCCTCAGAACCCCTATTGTTCTGAGGCAAAAACTAAATTTACATGCGTGTGACATATTATCCAAAATGTCATCCGCTACATAAAGAAAAAAGAATACAGTGTATACAATTGTGACACAAGTCATATTGTATTTGAATATTATTTCCTTTTCAATCTGCAGCCGCTGTCATTTTCCGAGAATACAATACAATATGGCCACCTGGAGGCGCTCTGTACACGGAGTGTGTACTGACCACTCCCCCAGAAACATCATTTCCTGCTCCTGTGATTGGCTCATCAATTTTTCCCAGAAGTCTGCCCTAAGACACAAGTCAGATTTCAGGCATCCCCTGCAACAAAAGTGTCATTTATAGAGAGATCCTCTCAATAGGAACCCGTCCAAAGGGATGCAGGCCCTGCAGCATTTCCTCATTAGTGCTCTGCAGCTGCACAGCTGACAGGTAATTATTAAGCCCCTCCCATTAGACCCACTCTACGCAGAGGCCCAGACCGACACACAGGGATTGCTGTAGCATAAGAAAAGGTCGGAATCCGCAACAAAGGTTGTTATAATCCCTGCAATGTACACAGATCACCCCGAGGGGAAGGTTGTTTTTTTTTTTTCTCAACAAAAGTGGAGTTGCTCTTTAACTTAAAGTGATTGTAAAGGTTTTTTTTTTTTTTTTTTCAATAACAAACATAGTTATACTTACCTCCTCTGTGTAAGGATTTTGCACAGAGCGCCCCCCTCAAACTTTCTCTTCTTGGGTCCCCCAGCGGCGCTCCTGGCTCCTCCCCCCACACTGATTGCCCCCCCCCGCCTCGGAGAGACGCTTTCCAAGGGGACACCCATGCGCGCACGCTCCTGAGTCCTGCTGCTGCCTCTGTTAGAACACAGACAACAGGACTCGCCCCCCCCTCCCCTGGTTCCAGTGTCACTGGATTTGATTGAGAGCAGCGGGAGCCAATGGCTCCCGCTGCTCTCAATCTGTCCAATGAGGACCCGATACAGTGGCTGGAGCTCGTTCATGTCGCTGGAAAGATCGGGTTCAGGTAAGTAAAACGGGGGGCTCAGGGGAGGTGGGGCAGAAAGTTTTTCACCTTAATGCATAGAATGCAAACCTCGAGGGTTTACATCCCCTGTAGGATAATGATTACAGAACTGCCGGGTTCTATCGGGCTTGCACACTAGAAGACTTGACCAACTACTCGAGTACTCCGCCATGATCCCACGTTCCAGCATAGGTCTAAGCTCCACCCATACAATCTCACGTTGGGCTCCGGGTTTGCGGTGCGGTTCAATGTCTAGGCAGACACCGGGAGATGTGTGAAGATCCTGCTCTAGTACATGAGTCCGGCCCGGTGGGTTTTATACAACATCTGGATTTCTAAGAGTTGTAAGAATTCCCAGGACTCCTGTTTTTGGGAAGGTGAAGAGCGCTACCCCACCCCCTTCGCAGGAGCTGCTAGTTACTGGTTCCCCCCTATTCCTGCACAGCCAGGCAACACGCATTTCCAACTTGCATCCAGACACAAGAAATCAGCCCATGGGCTTGTGTTTTTTTTTTGTTGTTGTTGTTTTATTAGGGGAAACGGCTTGGACAAAGCTGCAAACTGTATGCAGAAGTATCCTGTGTCCTCTATAGAACTTCCCACAGTTCTGATGCTTGCTGATATTACCAGCCCACCTGGCTGCTTTTCCCCCAGCCCACCTGGCTGCTCTGAAGAACTTCCTTGAGGACAAGGGATCAGGATTTAGCACATCGCTGTCCTTGTGAAAGGATGCTGTGTCTGACAGTAGGGTTGTCCCAATACCACTTTTTTAAGATCGAGTACAAGTACCGATTATCAATACTTTTTTTTATGTCACGTGACAGTTTTCAAAACACAATACATACCAGCACTGATGGCTGGCACTGACTGATGAGCACTGACAAGTGGCACTGACTGATGGGCACTGATAGGTGGCACTAACTGATGGGCACTGATGGCACTGACTGGGCACTAACAGGTGGCACTGACTGATGGGCACTGATAGGTGGCACTGACTGATGGGCACTGAGGGCACTGACTGGGCACTAACAGGTGGCACTGACTGATGGGCACTGATTGCACTGACTGGGCACTGACTGATGGTCACTGATCAATGGCACTGATAGGTGGCACTGACTGATGGCTAGCACTGATGGGCACTGACAGGTGGCACTGAATGATGGGCACTGATAGGTGGCACTGATAGGTGGCACTGACTGATGGGCACTGATAGGTGGCACTGACTGATGGGCACTGATGGCACTGACTGGGCACTAACAGGTGGCACTGACTGATGGGCACTGATAGGTGGCACTGACTGATGGGCACTGATTGCACTGACTGGGCACTGACTGATGGCCACTGATCAATGGCACTGATAGGTGGCACTGATGGGCACTGATAGGTGGCACTGACTGATAGCTAGCACTGATGGGCACTGACAGGTGGCACTGAATGATGGGCACTGATAGGTGGCACTGATAGGTGGCACTGACTGATGGGCACTGATAGGTGGCACTGACTGATGGGCACTGATGGCACTGACTGGGCACTAACAGCACTGATAGGTGGCACTGACTGATGGGCACTGATTGCACTGACTGGGCACTGACTGATGGTCACTGATCAATGCCACTGATAGGTGGCACTGATGGGCACTGATAGGTGGCACTGACTGATGGCTAGCACTGATGGGCACTGACAGGTGGCACTGAATGATGGGCACTGATAGGTGGTACTGACTGATGGTTGGCACTGATGGGCACTGACAGGGGCACTGATTGATGGGCACTTATGGCACTGACTGGGCACTGACTGGTGGCATTTACTGATGGGCACTGATAGGTGGCACTGAATGTAGGGCACTGGTAACACTGACTGGGCACTCATAGGTAGCACTGACTGATGGTCACTGATAGATGGCACTGATAGGTGGCACTGATAGGGGGAACTGATAGGTGGCACTGATAGCTGGCACTGACTGATGGCTAGCACTGATGGGCACTGACAGGTGGCACTGACTGATGGGCACTGACAGGTGGCACTGACTGATGGGCACTGATAGGTGTCACTGACTGAGGGCTGGCACTGATGGTCACTTACAGGTGGCACTGACTGATGGGCACTGATAGGTGTCACTGACTGAGGGCTGGCACTGATGGGCACTTACAGGTGGCACTGACTGATGGGCACTGATAGGTGGCACTGACAGGTGGCACTGAATGATGGGCACTGATAGGTGGCACTGACTGATGATATGTAATTTGTTATCATAGATATAAGCTGCAGATTTGAAACTCGTAAGCCCTCTGTCCCTGAAGAAGATCTGCATTTAGTTTTTTTGAAACGCGTTGGACGTTCTCTCTGTCTGACAGGTTTTAGGGCTTTCTTTTCAGTTGTTTCCATTTCTGCTCCCAATATATGTTTGTTGTTTTTATTTCCACTCTGATGTCATTGATTGATTGGTATTAATGTTCAATAAATTTGTATATTTTTACTAAATACTGTTTGTGGTCCGTTTGAGGAACCTGCATTTACACTGACTGATGGGCACTGATAGAAGGTAACTGACTGATGGCCACTGACAGATGGCTGGCACCGATAGGCAGGACTGATGGGCACTGATAGAAGGTAACTGACTGATGGCCACTGACAGATGGCTGGCACCGATAGGCAGGACTGATGGGGGCTGATAGAAGGTAACTGACTGATGGCCACTGACAGATGGCTGGCACCGATAGGCAGGACTGATGGGCACTGATAGAAGGTAACTGACTGATGGTCACTGACAGATGGCTGGCACCGATAGGCAGGACTGATGGGCAGGCACTGAAATGCAGCAATAAATGACAGGAGACGAGAGGAAAGGATTTATTTTGCAATGCTATGCTGCCTGCAAAGCCCATCTTGGTACACCCAGCTCTCGGCCGCAGTAAGCAGCAGTGGACATCTTGTTACACCCAGCCCAAACTATATGGGCTGGGTGTAACAAGATGTCCACTGCTGTTTTACTGCAGCCGAGTGCAGGGTGTACCAAGGTGGGCGTTGGGATGTTCAACCGCTGATGGCAAAACAGAACGTCACTTCCATTACCGAATGTGATGGCTCCGGTCACCGATCCTGATGGAAAATGCGGCTGCGCCCTGCACCCCTGCCAGCTTACCTAGTTCTTTGAGGACCTTGAGAACTGGCTCTTCGCTCCTCCTGCTGACTCCGCCCACTGATTTCCGGTTGCTCGCAGCAACACCGCCTCTCCCAGCTATCAGGTTAGGCATTGGAAGCATGTGTGTGAGTACATTGGAGTTTGCATGTTCTCCCTGTGCCTGCGTGGGTTTCCTCCGGGTACTCCGGTTTCCTCCCACACTCCAAAGACATGCTGGTAGGTTAATTAGACCCTGTCCAAAAGAATTGGCCATAATATGTGTATGTGTATGTCAATGTTGTAAGTGTGTCGGGACTCTACAGGTTAAAGGACCGCATAAATAGCTGCAGATGGACACCGGTGACAAGAAAAAGCGCCCTGAGGCGATTCAGTTCGTATAGGTAGCGCTATACAAGTCATTCATTCATTCAGTACAAGTAATCGTGCAAATGCTCGGTATCGGTCCCGATACTGATATTAGTATCGGTATCTGGACAGCCCTATCTCATAGTCTTTCCCCTTGTATGCCCCTGGGTGTGCTGAGCTACTCACACTGTCCTTTGCTCCTCGCTACACTGGGCAAGACTCCTGTTCAGGCCTCCAACTGATCAGATCTTCCCATGCCAGCCTGGTTGTCCAAAGGTAATGGAGATTCCTCTCTTTAGGCTTCCTCTCCTTCTTTTCCTCAGCTCCCAGCCTGGAGGAAAGTCCCAGAGGTCCCTTCCCAGGCCACGCGACGGCAACCTCAGCACTCCATCTTCCACCTGACTTGTCTGCTGAGCAAGCTCCACCATGTTTAAGGACTAACCCAGCCACCCTGCCAGACCTTCAGCCTTGGGATTGGCCATATTCCTTCAAGTATGCAGATCAGGAAATCCTGGCCTCCGCCCACTAGCTTCCAGAAGCTTCTCCAAGCTTCTAGATCCAGGGGGAGGTACCACAGACTCACCCTGTAGAGCCATCCTGCCTCACCTGCAGTAACCCGACCCAATTACAAACTCGCATAGCGACCTTGAGTCATAAACTACATTTACCTACACTGGTTGCACACTAGAGAGTGCTACACTAACCTGAGTTTTGGGGTCTTCCTGAACTTTATGTCTGACTGCCAAAGCCTCTCTTGCCTTCCAGCCGTTGATCAGATTAACATGATAGATGTGGTATGGTTTTTGCTTTGTAGGCTGGTAGACCTTATAGTTAACATTTCCTATTGTGACTATCCCAACCAGGGCAGGGTCATTTGGAGAGGACTAGGGTCAAGCCTCCTACCCACTGATTATGGGAGAGAATAGATTATTTTCCAATGATGGACAACCACGTGATGAACGTTGAGAGCGAGGTTTGGATTTATTCTCTGAATAAGGACAATAAAGCTTTCCTTCTGGAGTGGATGGAAAGGTGTAGTATTAATCTTGTACAGGTTAATGGTCAGAGGGAATATGGTGGCCCTCCTGCAGACTGGGCTGGAGAAGCTCCTTCACTTAGGACAGAAATATTTATCAACCATAATCTTCAACAGATCTATGGATATAAATAAATTCCACTGAATGAGACTGCTGAGACATTGTATGTCTTTTGGTGACGTGTCTAGTGGACAGAATGCACAAGTATGTGTCTCTCCCATTGTTAATTGGGCCACCTATTGTTTCTGTCTGTCTGCTAGTATTTTGTCCACTCTGCCTTATTTGAAAACTATTGTGCGATGTTATATGTTTGTTAAATAGATTACTGGTTCATTAAGATCACTGTTAGTTGTTAGCTGTTAATTGGATTGGTGTTTGAAGTTTCATTGTCATGCTAATATCCTCAAGAGGGGGAATGTCCTTCTGTGGGGTATAAAGTATGTGTCTGAGTTTCAATAAACAGTCATCCATTTGGTTCTATCCCAACATCTTGTCTGTGTACGATGTTTGGGGTAAAGGGCTGGTATTAGCGCTCAGTCTGCTGGAACAGTTTGAAGGGAAGGAGGCACTGGTTGACAAGAGGAAGCATCCAAGCGTGGGGCCAAAGTGGTTCCGTCACACCTACTGTCTCAAAAGGTCCCCGCTATCATGTAAGAAACTTTCTGTCAATCGTAGGAATTAACACTAGAACCCAATCCCCAGTTTTAAGTTCTCTGACCTTAGGATATTGATTGTACAATAGACTCTGAGCCTGGTGCACAGCCTGCCAATGTTCACTGACTAGGGGCATCACTTCTGGTCCTGCCTTTGTGTAGTGTTCCACTATGGCTTGATAAGGGGATCTGATTGATTACCAAGGGGAGGGGGTTGTATTTGGTTGGCAACGCAAACTTTTAGCTGAACAGTCAAATGTGGCCAATACAGAAATGGAGGGGGCATTATAGGCAGACCCCATTAGGGGTATCATACCTATGGGGACACAGTTGCCCCCAGGTAATCCCTATGGGTGCCAGTAGGGTACAGCTGTGATAAAGTGACCAGGATCTTATAAATCTCCCCACAGACCATTGGGTGGGGGCAGGGGTGGGTCGTTACCTTATTATCCCCAGGTACCCCCCAGCACCCTCAGAAACAAGGTCAAAACTCAAAACTGGTGGGGGTCGAGGTCGGGGAGCCCCCTATCCTAACCCAGGTTACAATCAAGGGTGTGCTCCCTTTACACGTGTTCAGGGACAATATGCTAATGGAGGAGGAGGATGTTCCCCCCCCCCCTCTTTTCGCGGCTCTAGCTATATAATAACCAAAATTATGGATACGGCGTCCTTTGAAATGTTTCTTTATTCAACCCCTCCAGTGCTCTTGCAAAATATTTAGAGATGTGTTACACAAAGGTCTAGACAAGATGCCTCTTAAAAAAGTTAGGCCCAACAATGACATGGTTGCTGGCCTTGACTCCTTGTGCAATAATAAGGAGCTGGTTATCAGACCAGCCAACAAAGAGGGGGGGTAGTGCAGTCCTTGACAGGAAAGATTATATGGATGAGATTTATAGGATTCTAGGGGATCGTGACACTTATACCCCCTTATCATCAGACCCCAAAGGTAATTATCGGAAATAAGTTGTTAATATTATAGAGGGAGGATTCAATCTAGGTATTCTCAATAAGAAAAAGAAATTACATTTTGTACCCAAAGCACCACGTACACTAACTATATATTATCTACCCTAAATTCACAAGCACCCTACCTGCCCCCCGGGACGCCCTATTGTGGGTGGCATAGATTCCATTACGTTCAGGGTGGGCAGGTATATCGACTTTATTTTACAGCCATTGGTATTGAGGATGACCTCCCATATCAAAGACTCGCGCCATGTAATTAATCTTTTGTCAGGCTATACCCCTTTATACGATTATTCCTCATGACCTGGGATTTTTTGCTGTGGAATATTTTCTGAGGCACGACTCCGGCCTTCATGATGAACAGATCTCTTTTATTTTTTAATTGTTGAGGTTTGTGGCCTCACACAATTATTTTTGGTTTGGGGGTCAGTTCTTTCGCCAGGACAGAGGGGTCGCAATGGGGGCCAAATATGCCCCTAGTTTGGCTAACCTTTTTTTGGCCATTTGGGAGGAGGACGTCGTCATCGCCCAACAGAGACCACAGTTGGTACTGTGGGCGCGCTACATAGACGACGTCCTCCTCCTTTGGGATGGTAACCGATCTGACCTTGATTTATTTATGGATTACCTAAATCATAACACTAGAGGTATACAATTTAACTATGAGGCCAGTCAGTCTGAGATTAATTTTTTAGACCTCAAAATTGCAGTAAAGGGTAATCGGTTTGCCACTTCTACCTTCTTCAGGGCCACCGACAGAAACTCATACATTCCTGTCGATAGCTGCCATCCTGAATCATGGCTTTGATCGGTCCCAAAGAGCCAATTCATGCGACTTAAATGCAACTGCATGGATAATGAGGAGTTTTTGATACAGGCACAGACTTTAACAGGTTTTTGGAGAAGGGCTATTCTAGCGACTCTCTAAAAATGACTCCTGATGAGATCATACGTATGGAGAGGGCTGACCTGTTGAGGGAAAAGTCCCAACGTGTAGACAGAGCACCTACTGTCCCTTTTATCACTACTTATTCAGTGCAACATATGACTTTATAGAAACTGATAAATCAACATTGGCACATCTTGGACAGTGATCAGGTTCTAAATACAGTGTTACCTTAAAAAAAAACTCAGGTTATTCACAAGATAAAGATAAAAGATATTAAAGATAGAGTGTCACCTAGTGTCCTGAACCCCCCCGGCCATCAAAAAAGGTTTCTTTCAGAACCTCACTGGGTTCTACCAGTGCAGGAGGTGTCGTGTCTGCTCTCTGAATAGATGCACACAGAGAAGAATTCAAAAATTCACTTCTTCCAGTACATCGATGGAACATGAAATTAGGCCATTCCTCGCATGCTCGACCGAGGGGGTCGTTTACCTGCTCCAATGCCCTTGTGGGCTGCAGTATGTGGGCAGGACTAAGCCACCCCTTTCGGTGAGACTGAATGAGCATATCACCAACATAATGGGTGGTTTTTCTAAGCATTCGGTCTCTAAACACTATTCAGTGGCTCATAACTGCGATCCCTCTAATACATTATTTTTGGGTATAGATAAATATAGCCCCCTACATTGGAGAGGAAGCTCTCTGGTTAGAGGCATATCCAGACTCGAAATGTCATGGATTCTTAAAATTAGAAGTTATTATCCCATTTGGACTGAATGACGTAGACAAGAGCGCATTTATTGATAATTCATAGATGTTGGTTTCCATGAATATGTGAACTTGATGTGAGACCCTAGTGGCAACACCTTCCATGATTGGCTTTACTTTTACCAGGCTAATCTCTAGTTGAATTTTTTTCTTATTCATTTAATTTTATTAAATATTTTTTTATTCGTTTTTGTTCTTTTTGACCGCATCGTCCATTTATTATTATTTATTATTATTATATTTTATATTTATATATATTATATATTATATAGATATATATAGATATATCTATATCTATATATATACTGTATATATTTATAAACTTTTTGATATTGGAAAATAATTACAAATATGAATATATCTCTTTTATTTGAGATATATGGTGTCATATAACATTGGAATTGAATTATTCTATTCATTTTATTTTATTTTGTTTATTTTAATGTTTGTTATTATTGTAGTCATCCTGAGGTTTTGTCTTATTGGTTGACATATCTACCCACTGGGGGGCGGATATGCAAGCTTGCTTTGTGTCCCCTTAGCTCTCTTTTGAAACCTTTCCGGGAGTTTGTGCTCACAATTGGGTGAATTGTGTATAACAATTTGCCTTTTTTTGTGGGCTTAGAGATTCCAACATAATACCTCATTGGTTTTGTTGAGAGAGGTCGATCGGGGTATGCTACGAAGTGACAACCGGTGGCCGTTCTAAATGTGCTAGGCTGTTTTTTTATACAAACGACCTCTTGGGAAGCCTTCTTTGCATGTTTAGTTATGTGTAGAATGCGTCCTTTTAGATTATTGTATTTCCTTTGTTGTCATTTTTAGGATTTTTAGGATCTTTAATTTCCTCTTACTTGACAAATGACCATAGTGGCATATAAGTGATAATTTCTTCCAGCTTCCAATATGGCGTTTTTAGGTCCTGCCTAAACGTGCCCCAGGACGACGTCAGATTGTGACGAAACGTGCGTCGGGAGGAGTGACGTGTTGACGTCATTGCGCTGTGTACCGTAGTGCATGGTTGTTCATTTTGCTGGACGACTTTTTATCCTTGCACGTTTGCTTCAAACTTTTTTGGTGTTGGGGAGGAAGACTGAGTAATCCATCGAGTCTGCCCATTTTATTTTATTTATTTTTAGTTTTTTGGAGGTCTTCTTTAGTGTTTTTTTTTTTCATCCCTTGTAACCCTTTCCCTCCCAGGTCTGTACGTCGTACGGACCTGACAGCAGGGGGGGGGGGGGTTTACACACCAGAGGGGTTGTGTGTAAATCCCACAAACAGACACCAGCCTGTCAGGTGGAAGCAATTGGATGGCTGCGCTGCCGCCCAATTGCTTCCACACAACCCCTAGTAATGTAACCCCCCCCCCCCCCACGGCATGTATGCTATGCTCTGCTTGCCTATCTGCGGGGCCAACATAGCTGGTGCTACCATGCAGAGGGGAAGGAGAAGAGAGGACATAAGTCCGCTTTCCTCCTGTCCTTGCTGCTGACCCGGAAAGCGGCGGGTTTGACATCACTTCCCGTTCCGCCTCTCCGGTGTCCCCGGCCACAGGGCCATCTTTGTGATTGGGCCCTGGGCAAACATTCCCCCCCCCTCTCCATTCTGAGACATACAAAAAAATAGCAGGTAGACTCAAAATCAGTTTAATTCAGCAGATCACTCAGTGATTGCAATTGTTTGCCAGAGGTTACAGCCTATCCTTACTGCTCGCTGGCTGGTTGCTAGAGGTTACAACACATAATTTCTGCTTGCCGACGGTTGCTAAAGGTTAATGCACATCATTACCACTTACTGATTGGCTGCTAGAGATTAAAGCAGATCACTACTGTTCGCTGATTGGTTGCTACCGGTTAATGCACATCATTACCTCTCACTGAGCAGTGGAGCAATCCTAAATAATTGAGCAAGTAAAGGGGCACATTAATACACATACTACAGGAGAGTGTCAGAGAGTGCAGACATACTACAGGAGAGGTTAAGAGACTGCAGACATACTGCAGGAGACAATCAGAGACTGCAGACATACTTCCGGAGACAATGAGAGACTGGGGACATACTGCAGGAGACAATCAGAGACTGCGGACATACTGCAGGAGACAATCAGACTGGGGACATACTGCAGGAGACAATCAGAGACTGGCCCCGCCCCTCTGTATTCCCCAGCCAGTATAGAGGGGCAAATACAACTCCTGCCTCCACACTGCTAAACAAACCTCCTACAACACTCTCATTAAAACCCTCTCATCCAAACCTCGCCAACTCTTTTCTGCCCCTTAATTCCTTACTTCACCCCCCCCCCCCCCCCCCCACTGCCCTCCACCTACCAACTTGCTTACTGCCCAAGAGATTGCCAATCATTTCAAAAACCAAATTGATACAATTCGTGATCAAAATATCGCCCAGCTTTCTCCCCCAAACAGCACACCAGGTCCAACACCACACTCAATACTTTCCTCCTTCTTGCCCGGTCACCACTGAGGAAGTTGCCAGACTCCTTTCCGTGGCCCACCTCACCACCTGTTCCCTGAAACCTGTCCCCTCACGATTACCGCGACCACCTCCCTGCTAGATCCTAAAATCCCTAACCCACATCTTCAACCTCTCGCCTCTCCTCCGGCACCTTTAAACCCCCGCTCAAACATGCACTGGTTACCTACATACATAAAAAAGAAAATTCTCACTGGACCCCACCTGTTTGAATAACTTAAGACCCATCTCCCTGCTCCCGTTTCCCTTCCAGATTCTTGAACGCCTTCTTTACAACCTTATGAGCTCCTCCCTTGCTGACAACAACCTTTTCAATTCCCTACAGTCCGGCTTCCGCCAACAACATTCCACTGAAACTGCCCAACTGTCCTGAAGTCAACCCGATAGAACACCATTGGGATAAATTAGAGCGGAGACTGCGAGCCAGGCCTATTCGTCCAACATCGGTGCCTGACCTCACAAATGAGCTTCTGGAAGAATGGTCAAACATTCCCATAGACACCCTTCTAAACCTTGTGGACGGCCTTCCCAGAAGAGGTGAAGCTGTTATAGCTGCAAAGGGCGGGCCGACTCAATATTGAACCCTCCGGACTAAGAGTGGGATGCCATTTATTGTTCATGTGTGTGTAAAGGCAGGTGTCCCAATACTTTTGGGAATATAGTGTACATAGGCCATCCCTTTAGTGATACACCCAGCACTTGACAGGTATGTGAATTTTGACAGGCTTGAAAATTCTAGTGCAAAAACTCCCAAACTCAGACATTGCGTTCAACCACACCCGTCAAATTAGCCGTTACATCACAATAGAGCGGCATATGCTGTCTGCAGACAGCTATAAACAAAATGCCCCTTCATGCTGTACGGGTCACAGCGCCCATCTGAATAAGCAGGTCATACTGATCCGGCCAGCTGAAAGTGGTTCTGTGCCAGCGTAGGACAGGCTTATGCCCGGCTGAGAAAGCAGACGCTGCGATGTCGAAGAACCATATGCCCATAAATGTCCATTCATATTGACCCTTCACATTGTTCACCCTTTACAACGCCAATTTTAAAAAAACCCCGACCTGTTGCCAATTCACCTGATTAGTTGCAAAAATGTTCCTCCAACTTTTACCTGTTTGGTCAGCTTTTTTGTTGCCCTCTCCCAACTTTTTTGAGACGTGTTGCTGCCATCAATGTCAAAATCACTTTATTTTTTTATCTTAAAATTATCAATTTTCTCATTTTAAATATTTAATATATTTTCTATAATGTAAATAAAATCTGGGTTCAGGAGAGTTGTAAATTCTTGTATTCTGTTTTTAGGTCGGTTTCACGTAACGCCCCAACTTTTCTTGATTTGAGGTTGTAGAACAAGGGTCTTCTAAGAAAAAGTTCTTCTGAACTCATTGATAAATGTTGAGTTAGGAGTCATGTACACACAGAAGTCCAGTCTTCACTCTACATTACAGGATATACAGGGGGGGCTATTGCTGAGGGAAAAGTTCTTGAATCACCTTATCTACATTGGGCACTAAGGACAGATTGTAGCTCATCAACCTGTCATGTGGAACGAGGTCCTTTACGGTGTATTTGTTCCTCATTTTACAGTGGAAGAGAATGGCCGTATCTTCTCTTATATTTGTTGTTTGTTTGGGTGTCGAAGCTAAGTGAATGGAGGTTTGGAATACGTCTCGGGGATTCATAACCATTTTGGGGGCATTGAAGTTATTCCCCTTGTTAGGGCTTCGGAGATGATACGTGAGAATATTGACCCCGGGAACATGGGGCCACAGGTCAAATCCAGAGTTGTTGACTGGAATGGGGAAGAGATGACTCTCAAAGCGGAAGACACTTGTATTTGGGTATTTATTCTGGAGATTCTCCATCAGTGATGACCAGTCCTGGTCCTTGATTGGAAGAATAATTTCATCAATGTCATTGATGAGAAGAAACTTACTTTTGTACATGTTCCTGTATAGACAATCATTTAGGGATGCAGTTTGTCCATAATATCCAATCTCAGCATTGAGTCCTTCAAAATAATGCCATTTATCTGATGTCTGAAAATGGCGGTCTATTGGCCATGGCACCACCTCTAGAGTTCCTTCATCAATGTAATGACGTAACACCTTGTCTACATCCTGGGAACAGTTGGTTTTATAGATGGTGACCTTAGAGGCCCCCAGAATCTTGTACATCTCAATACTCTGGATCATCTGGAGGACATTGCTGTAGTTTGCAAACAAAGTAGAGATACAGACGGTGAAATTGGAGGAGATTGACTGTGGTGGACGGTTCTTGACTTCAAACAGAAGATCCTGGCCTGTATTTATGGAGATAGTTGAAGAGAAAGACATATAAGTGTAATCACAGCCAGAAGGTTCTGCACATAGAAGATCTGCTGTTCCATACGGGAACCCGAATCTGTCATCATGAAGATTTATTTTTGCCCTCACAAAGACATTCTGATTGGAGGAACAATGGAAGATACAGTAGAGTTCCTTCACAGATACATGGATGATGGCGATGACCCGGACTGATTGGCTAAGTCTAGGCTCATAATACGGGGAGATGATGAATGTTCGATTGTCCAGAGCTGTAATGGTGTCTGTGGCAATGGGAAGTTTCTGAGATCTCATCTTCGGATGTTTAAATTCTATATGGTTGTAGTAAAACATGACAGCAAGGCCCGCAAATACAGACATAGTGCAGAATATGTATCTGGCCGATGTCCACATTCTGGTCCTATCAGGTGATCACAGCTGCAAGAAGATAAGAAGGAGAGAGAACAAGAGCATAAAATCAGTTCAGTGAGATTTGAAATCTGCAACTCTAATGTAAAAAGTAGGTGAATGGCTCAAATGTACCACAGGAGCTTACACTCTCTTATGAATAACATACATAGTCAGTAGTGCTGTACAGAGAACATTGACCCAGTCACATCGGTCTCTGGACCAGAAGAGCTTACACTCTATTATTCCTCTAGAGTCACACACTATTACCCAACATTTATAGAATGGATAACACTAATGTCACGTACACGCGATCGGAAATTGTCATCGGAAAAAGCTCAGATGGTTTTCCCTTTGGAATTCCGATTGAATTTCGCTCAAACTGTCTTGCCTACACACGGTCACGCCAAATTCAGACCGCCAAGAACGCGGTGACGTACAACACGTACGACGGGACTAGAAAAAGGAAGTTCAATACCCAGTAGCCAATAGCTTCCGTCTTGTAGTTGAATCTGAGCAATGCGTAAGTTTCTGCACGTCGCAATTGCATACACACGATCGGAATTTCCGATAGAAAGTTTTTCCATCTGGAAAATTGAGAACCTGATATCAAATTTTTGCTGGCGGGAATTCGGCCAGCTAATTTCTGATGGAGTGTAAAGTGGGGATCGATAGTTTGGGCACCCCAGGTAAAAATGTGTATTAATGTGCATAACTAAGCCAAGGAAAGGTGGAAAAATCTCCAAATGGCATCAAATTACAGATTATTATTATTATTATTAATTATTAAATTATTATTAATTATTTCCATCATTTACACTTTCAAAATTACAGAAAAAAAAATGGCGTCTGCAAAAGTTTGGGCACCCTGCAGAATTTATAGCCTTACGCTGCCCCCTTTGCAAAGCTGAGACCTGCCGGTGTCATGGATTGTTCTCAATCATCGTCTGGGAAGACCAGGTGATGTCCATCTCAAAGGTTTTAAATGGCCAGACTCATCTGACCTTGCCCCAACAATCAGCACCATGGGTTCTTCTAAGCAGTTGTCTAGAAAACCGAAACTGAAAATAGTTGACGCTCACAAAGCTGGAGAAGGCTATAAGAAGATAGCAAAGCGTTTCCAGATGTCATTATCCTCTGTTCGGAATGTAATTAAGAAATGGCAGTCATCAGGAACAGTGGAAGTTAAAGCAAGATCCGGAAGACCAAGAAAAATATCAGACAGAACAGCTCGCAGGATTGTGAGAAAAGCAATTCAAAACCCACGTTTGACTGCACGATCCCTCCGGAAAGATCTGGCAGACACTGGAGTTGTGGTACACTATTCCACTATAAAGAGATACTTGTACAAATATGGTCTTCATAGAAGAGTCATCAGAAGAAAACCTCTTCTACGTCCTCACCACAAAAATCAGCGTTTGAACTTTGCAAATGAACATACAGACAAGCCTGAGGCATTTTGGAAACAAGTTCTGTGGACCGATGAGGTTAAAATAGAACTTTTTGGCCGGAATGAGCAAAAGGTACGTTTGGAGAAGAAAGGGCACAGAATTTAATGAAAAGAACCTCTGTCCAACTGTTAAGCACGGGGGTGGATCAATCATGCTTTGGGGTTGTATTGCAGCCAGTGGCACAGGGAACATTTCACGAGTAGAAGGAAAAATTGATTCAATAAAATTTCAGCAAATTTTGGATGGTAACTTGATGCCATCTGTGAAAAAAGCTGAAGTTAAAGAGAGGATGGCTTCTACAAATGGATAATGATCCTAAACACACCTCAAAATCCACGGGGGGATTACATCAAGAGGTGTAAACTGAAGGTTTTGCCATGGCCTTCACAATCTCCTGACCTCAACATTATTGAAAATCTATGGATAGACCTTAAAAGAGCAGTGCGTGACAGACAGCCCAGAAATCTCAAAGAACTGGAACACTTTTGTAAGGAAGAATGGGCAAAGATACCTCAAATAGGAATTGAAAGACTCTTGGCTGGTTACAAAAAGCTTTTACAAGCCGTGATACTTGCCAAAGGGGGCAGTACAAGATATTAACTCTGCAGGGTGCCCAAACTTTTGCAGACACCATTTTTTTGTTTTCTGTAATTTTGAAAGTGTAAATGATGGAAATAAAATCTAACTTTTTTTTGACATATTATAAGAATGTCTGATCTGTAATTTGATGCCATTTGGAGATTTTTCCATATATCTTTGGCTTCGTTATGCTCATTAATACACATTTTTACCTGGGGTGCCCAAACTTTCCATCCCCACTGTACACACGGTTGCATTTTTCGATGAAAAGCTCTCATCGGTCTTTTGCTGGCCGAAATTCCGATCGTGTGTACGCGGCATGAGACGTTCACATCAGTCACAGCACCACAAGAGCTTACATTTGTGGTGGAAATGATAAGCTTCTCCTAGAAGCAAATCATTTAGTTGAACTAATAAGCACAATCACAGCTCTCTTGTATAATGCCGGGAAAGCGCGCTTCTATATCTCTAATGCCGCGTACACACGTAGCCGACTATCCGACTGACTTAGTCTGGCGGACTTCCCGCCGGACTGTCCGTCCGACTTTCCGAACGGCTACTTGCCCACACACGGCACTTTTTCAGCGGACTAATACAGCGTACTAAGTCCGAAGTACTTTTGAAATGAACGGACTCGCCCACACACGCGGAGGAAAGTCCGCTCATTTCGAGCGCGTCTCCAGGTAGGCGGGGCCCGCGAAGGAGACGTCACTGGCCCCGCCACCTGGTATGGACTTAAAGGGGAACCCCAACGATGAAAAAAATCGGCGTGGGGGCACCCCCCAGGTCCACATCAGACCCTTGTCCGAGCACGCTACCTGGCCGGCCAGGAAAGGGGGGGGCGAGTGAGCGCCCCCCCGCCTGAGCCGTACCAGGCCACGTGTCCTCAACATGGGGGGTGCCTTGGGGAAGGGGGGGCGCGCGGCACCCCCCACCCCAAAGCACCTTGTCCCCATGTTGATGAGGACAAGGGCCTCTTCCCAACAACCCTGGCCGTTGGTCGTCGGGGTCTGCGGGCGGGGGGCTTATCAGAATCTGGGAGCCCCCTTTAATAAAGGGGCCCCCAGTTACCGGCCCCCCACCCTATGTGAATGAGTATGGGCTACAATGTACCCCTACCCATTCACCTGTGAAAAAAAGTAAAAAAAAAAACACAACACAGGGTAAAAATAGTTTATTGCACAGCTCCGGGGGTCTTCCGTCTTCGGGGGTCTTCTCACCGGACTCCTCCGCTATCTTCTGCAAGCTCTTTTACTAGCGGAGGAGCCCGGCTTTTTTCCTCGCCGCCGCCCTCTTCTTCCGACTTCGGGGGTCTTGTCCCCCTCTTCGGTTCTTCTGCCGGGCCACCGCGCCTTCTTATAGCTCTTTTACAGGCGGTGGCCCGGTCTTCTGTCGCCTCTGCCTTCCGTTCTTCTTCTCTTCAGATGTTGACTTGTCGCTCCCTCCGCTCACAATGACGGGGACCGGGCGCGCGGCGACTTATATAAGGACATCACCGGATGATGTCCCCGCCTATTATGATGTCACAGTCCCAGCATCCTCTGGGACTGTGACACCATAATGGGCGGGGACATCATCCGGTGATGTCCCTATATAGGTTGCCGTGCGTCGTGTCGGAGCCATTGTGAGCGGAGGGAGCGACGAGTCAACATCTGAAGAGAAGAACAGAAAGCGGTGGCGGAAGACCGGGTCACCGCCTGTAAAAGAGCTATAAGAAGGCGCGGTGGCCCGGCAGAAGAACCGAAGAGGGGGACAAGACCCCCGAAGTCGGAAGAAGAGGCCGGCAGCGAGGAAGAAAGGTGGGCTCCTCCGCTAGTAAAAGAGCTACAAGAAGATAGCGGAGGAGTCCGGCGAGAAGACCCCCGAAGACGGAAGAGCCCCGGAGCTGTGCAATAAACTATTTTTACCCTGTGTTGTGTTTTTTTTTGTACTTTTTCACAGGTGAATGGGTAGGGGTAGATTGTACCCCATACTCATTCACATAGGGTGGGGGGCCGGTATCCGGGGGCACTCTTATTAAAGGGGTCTCCCGGATTCCGATAAGCCGCCCACAGACCCCGACAACCAACGGCCAGGGTTGTCGGGGAGAAGCCCTTGTCCTCATCAACATAGGGACAAGGTGCTTTGGGGTGGGGGGGCCGCGCTGCCCCCCCTTCCCCAAGGCACCCCCCATGTTGAGGGCACGCGGCCTGGTACGGCTCAGGAGGGGGGTTGCTCGCTCGTCCCCCCCCTTTCCTGGCCGGCCGGGTAGCGTGCTCGACAAGGGTCTGATATGGACCTGGGGGGACCCCCACGCCGTTTTTTTTCGGCGTTGGGGTTCCCCTTTAAGTCCATACCAGGTGGCAGGGCCAGCGACGTCTCCTTCACGGGCCCCGCCTACCTGGAGACCTACTCAAAATGAGCAGACTTTTCTCCGGGCGGGAAAAGTCCATTCATTTCAAAAGTACGGCGGACTGGCATACACACGGCCGGACTGTCCGCCGAAATGCGAGTCCGGCGGAAAGATTGGAGGGCAAAACTACTTTCTAAGTCCGCCGTACTTTCGGGTCAAAAAAGTCTGCCGGAGGCTACACACGGGGGGATTGTCCGGCGGACTTAAGTTTGCCGGACTTTTCCACCTGATTGTTTGATCGTGTGTACGCGGCATTACACCCCATTCACACCTGAGCGTTTTGTAGCTTGAAGCCTGACGCTACAAAAGGCTAGAGGGGAAAAAAATCCATTATTCTCAATGGAGATGGTTCACATCTCCACTCCATGTCGCCTGAAGCCGAACGCCTGAAGCTCAAAGAAGTTCCGGACCCTTTTTTGTCGCTCGAATTGAGCCGATTTGGGCGTTTTTCTTCTTTTAACATTGGTGACCTTTTGCCCTGCACAAAATCGCGGTAAAAAACGCTGCAAAATCGCTGTAAATTCATGCGATTTTCTGTTTGAAAACGCTACGCTCAGGTGTGAATGCAGCCTAAGTAACACAGACAGACCCTGGTATCACGTGGAGCTTAGCAAAATCCTGACATAGAATGCTCTACTGCTCTTATTTATACTGCAAACATGAACAACAAAGGAAGGCGGTGGCTTCAGAATCAGCCAACCAGACACTTGTATTCTTTCAAAAGAACCAATCACACGCCTGTATATATTCCAATAGAATTTCAGTGGTGACGTGTGCAGACGGTCGTGTGCGGTCAGCCCCTTGTGAGGCACAAAGTGTCTCACAATTTGAACACTACATACATGGCTCTGAACACGATCGTGTGCACACTCCCACCAAGTAAAATGGTGAACATCAACCCATACACATACGTGCTGTGTAGGGATGAGCTCGGTGTTCGACTCGAACATCGGCCGTTTGTCTGTTCGGCGAATTCAGAACTTTGTGGACCGTTTTGCACCAAATTCGTGTGGCGCTCACGGCCCACAATGCATTACACCATCGCAGTGCATTGCTGGCTCATGATTGGCCAAGCATGTACTGTGACCCTGCATGCTTGGTCAATCACAGCGCCGGCAGCGAGGAGAGCCATTATTGGCCACAGGCAGGATGCCTGTGGCCAAATATAGCTCAGGGGGTTTAGTACATGTCCCACACTATATAAGGCTGCCAGCGCGGCGGCCTTGTGTAGTGTGTTGCGGCGTGCAGGGAAAGAGCAAGATAGGCAGGGACAGTGTGTTCTTTTCTCAGGCATCGGCAGAAGTTAAAGTGGGTGTTGTGTGTCTCCAGCACAGTATACACCTGTATCTACCCCTTATTGCTGGGGTTCTCTAATACAGCCATCTGCAGGAGTTAGTGGGTAGTGATGGCCGAACGGTTCGCCCGTACGCGGTCCGCCTGTTCGCTCGCCTATTGCCGTCGTTCTCCCCGGCGGACTTACGTGTTTAATGTGTAAAAGAACTTTGACCTTTGATGACATGTTTATCATGGGGTACAGGACAGCCAATTGAGACATGACAGCACATGGACACTTGGACATTCCCCCTAACCTATAAATACACCCGATCCGGCAGCCATTTTACATTCTTTCTTCTGTCACTATAGGGAAAGGTTGCTGTGTGGAGTAGGGAGAGATAAATCGCTAGCTATTTGGTACACAAAAGTTCTTTTCAGGACTGGTATAGGTGTTAGGTGTATATAGGTTTGCTGTGCTACTGATTGTTGCAGCAGCCTGAGTGTCTTTTGTCAGTTTAGAGAAAGGGACAGAGCGCTGTGTCTGCTGCTATTTTAGGGACAGCCAGATTAGTCATCATCATCATCATCATCATCATCATCATCATCATCATCATTAGCTGTTACTATCAGGTCCACAAAAGAGCTATTCCAGTAACCACTAATCGTTCCAGTCTCCTCTTTTTGCCACTTTGTATAGGGACAGGCAGGAAGCAGTGTGTCAGGCAGTGAGGGTCAGTTTAATCAGTAGCTGTTACTATTAGTTCCACAAAGGTTCTTTTCAGGACTGGTATCAGTGGTATGGTAATAGGCTTGTAAACGTATAATATTCTTTCTTCCAAATATAGAAAGGATATTATACTTGACTGCTGCCCTTCTGCTGCAGTCTGCTAATCATTCACAACTCACTTGTTCCACAAAGCTCTTTATCAGGACTGGTAACTTGGTCTGTCTAGGGTGCTACAGTACATAGGGTTGAGTGAGGTACAGTCTGCTGTTCTGTAAGGACCGCTATCGGTCCACAATAGATAGGGTTGAGGTGCACCACTGCTGACCGCTGCCCTATACTGCAGCAGTCCTTCATTGGTATAGGGACTGACGTACAGTCTGCTAATCACTAACACACAACCTACTTGGTCCACAAAGGTCCTTATAAGGACTGGTAACTTGGTCTAGGGTGCTACAGTACATAGGGTTGAGTGAGGTACAGTCTGCTATTCTATAAGGACTGTTATCGGTCCACAATACATAGGGTTGAGGTGCACCACTGCTGACCGCTGCCCTATACTGCAGCAGTCCTTCAGCGGTATAGGGACTGACGTACAGTCTGCTAATCAGTCACACACAACCTACTTGGTCCACAAAGGTCCTTATAAGGACTGGTAACTTGGTCTAGGGTGCTACAGTACATAGGGTTGAGTGCGGTACAGTCTGCTGTTCTGTAAGGACCGCTATCGGTCCACAATACATAGGGTTGAGGTGCACCACTGCTGACCGCTGCCCTATACTGCAGCAGTCCTTCATCGGTATAGGGACTAAGAGTTTTGTCACAGGGTGATTTAAAAAATGACAGGCAGAGGAAGAGGCAGGCCCTTCCGCAGGGGTGGTAGGGGTAGGGCAGGAGCAACAGCCTTGAGCCAAAGTGAGAAGTTGCAGAAGGTGCGTTCAATTACTTTAAAGGACGCACCAGACTTGGTTGAGTGGCTCACTCAGCCTTACTCTTCTGCACCCTCCTCATCCTCTCGATCTGCACCCTCTTCTTCACTCTCTGCTATGTGCACCCCCTGGGGGTTCTTATTATGAGGGGATCACACCATCCCTGGCTGTGCTGATTTTCTCCTGGGCCTGCTTATTATGAGGGTATCACACCATCCCTGTGCTGTGCTGACTTCCTCCTGGGGCTGCTTACGGTGCTGCTGTCAGTGCTGTATGTCACGGTGCTGATGTCAGTGCTGTATGTCACGCTTCTGATGTCAGTGCTCTCTATCACGGTGTTGCTGTCAATGCTGTATGTCACGCTGCTGATGTCAGATGCCTCTATCACGCTGCTGATGTCAGATGCCTCTATCACGGTGCTGCTGTCAGATGACTCTATCACGGTGCTGGTGTGAGTGCTTTATGTCACGCTGTTGATGTCAGTGCTCTCTATCACAGTGCTGCTGTCAGATGACTCTATCACAGTGCAGGTGTCATTGCTGTATGTCACGCTGCTGGTGATCATCTCCTGCACCCTCTTCTCTGCCTACCCTGGTCCCTGACCTTCCCTCTCCTCCATTGCCTTCATGCGCTCCACAGTCCTGAATTGTCAGAACAATTTCCCATATAAAAAAAGAATGCTTGTAGTTATCGATCCCAAATTCACCTCATACATGTGTTATGTCATTGGCCATGTGGTGGGGCTATGTTTGCCCAGCTAATAATTATCCTGTGGCTGGAAATTCGATCTAAAGGTTTGAAATGTTCGCCTCCCATTGAAGTCAATGGGGCCCGCCGCGAACGTTCGGTCGGAAGTTCGTCCATCACTATTAGTGGGTATTGTGTGCCTCCAGCACAGCACAGTATACACCTGTATCTACCCTTTATTGCTGGTGTTCTCTAATACAGTCATCTGCAGGATTTAGTGGGTGTTGTGTGCCTCCAGCATATTATACACCTGTATCTACCCTTTATTGCTGGTGTTCTCTAATACAGCCATCTGCAGGAGTTAGTGGGTATTGCGTGCCTCCAGCACAGCACAGTATACACCTGTATCTACCCTTTATTGCTGACAAGACCCAATGCACATATGTGCTATGAGGAACATAAAATAAAAAAGACCAAAAAAGTCCTTATAAAAGTGACATAAAAGACCAAAAACGAATGGCGTAATAAATAGTCCAAAGGGATGTGTTCACACAAAGTCTGCACCCGTGCAAAAAATAAAAATAAAAAATATTTTATGCTGAAGGCACAGTCCATGCATTATAATTTTCTTTCAATTGTGAGCCGTGTTGAATCCACCACCAAAAGTATACATTTACTTCTTACCAGAAGCCTATGACCCCCCCTCCCCCCATTACAGAGGGTCACAGAAAGCATGGATTATGAATATTTCTCTCCTGGACCCTCAGTCACTCCTGTGGAACTCTTTAATAAGTGGCGTCTCCTGGACCCTCAGTCACTCCTGTGGAACTCTTTAATAAGTGGCGTCTCCTGGACCCTCAGACACTCCTGTGGAACTCTTTAATAAGTGGCGTCTCCTGGACCCTCAGACACTCCTGTGGAACTCTTTAATAAGTGGCGTTTCCTGGACCCTCAGACACTCCTGCGGAACTCTTTAATAAGTGGCGTCTCCTGGACCCTCAGACACTCCTGCGGAATTCTTTAATAAGTGGCGTCTCCTGGACCCTCAGACACTCCTGCGGAACTCTTTAATAAGTGGCGTTTCCTGGACCCTCAGACACTCCTGCGGAACTCTTTAATAAGTGGCGTCTCCTGGACCCTCAGACACTCCCGCGGAATTCTTTAATAAGTGGCGTCTCCTGGACCCTCAGACACTCCCGCGGAATTATTTAATAAGTGGCGTCTCCTGGATCCTCAGACACTCCTGCGGAACTCTTTAATAGGGATGGCCGAACAGTTCACCCGGCGGTCGTTTCGCGGCGAATTTCAGCTGTTCGCGGTCCACCAGTTCGGCGGACTATTGTCGCCGTTCGCCCGGCGGACACTTCCGTGTTTTTACTGTGTAAAGGAACTTTGACCTGATGACACATCCATCATGGGGTACAGGACAGCCAATTGAGACATGACAGCACATGGACACTTGGACATTCCCCCCAACTTATAAATACACCCGATCCGGCGGCCATTTTACATTCTTTCTTCTGTCACTATAGGGAAAGGTTGCTGTTTGGAGCAGGGAGAGATAAAACGCTAGCTATTTGGTACACAAAAGTTCTTTTCAGGACTGGTATAGGTGTTAGGTGTATATAGGTTTGCTGTGCTACTGATTGTTGCAGCAGCCTGAGTGTCTTTTGTCAGTTTAGAGAAAGGGACAGAGCGCTGTGTCTGCTGCTATTTTAGGGACAGCCAGATTAGTCATCATCATCATCATCATTAGCTGTTACTATCAGGTGCACAAAAGTGCTATTCGAGTAACCAGTTAACGTTCCAGTCTCCTCTGTTTTGCCAGTTTGTATAGGGACAGGAAGGAAGCAGTGTGTCAGGCAGTGAGGGTCAGTTTAAACAGTAGCTGTTACTATTAGTTCCACAAAGGTTCTTTTCAGGACTGGTATCAGTGGTATGGCAATAGGCTTGTACACGTATAATATTCTTTCTTCCAAATATAGAAAGAATATTTTACTTGACTGCTGCCCTTCTGCTGCAGTCTGCTAATCATTCACAACTCACTTGTTCCACAAAGCTCTTTATCAGGACTGGTAACTTGGTCTGTCTAGGGTGCTACAGTACATAGGGTTGAGTGCGGTACAGTCTGCCGTTCTGTAAGGACTGGTATCGGTCCACAATAGATAGGGTTGAGGTGCACCACTGCTGACCGCTGCCCTATACTGCAGCAGTCCTTCATCGGTATAGGGACTAAGAGTTTTGTCACAGGGTCATTTAAAAAATGACAGGCAGAGGAAGAGGCAGGCCCTTC
Organism: Lithobates pipiens; assembly: GCF_037356315.1. Classification (NCBI taxonomy): domain Eukaryota; kingdom Metazoa; phylum Chordata; class Amphibia; order Anura; family Ranidae; genus Lithobates; species Lithobates pipiens. Next base: position 540,782,015 of record NW_027507718.1, read on the forward strand.
CGCAGGGGTGGTAGGGGTAGGGCAGGAGCAACAGCCTTGAGCCAAAGTGGGAAGTTGCAGAAGGTGCATTCAATTACTTTAAAGGACGCACCAGACTTGGTTGAGTGGCTCACTCAGCCTTACTCTTCTGCACCCTCCTCATCCTCTCGATCTGCACCCTCTTCTTCACTCTCTGCTATGTGCACCCCCAAAGACACTACCACCAACACCACCACAACCACCACATACCTTCCGCTTGAGTCACAGGAATGATTTTCTGATCCATATCAAGAGGACATTTCTGATGCGCAGCTACTCTTGGTATTGGATCAGGAAGAGGAGGTAGCAACAACCGCTACTCAGCAGTCTGACAAGTACCTCGATCAGCCCAAGGAGGAGGTTGGTCCCCAGTGTTGCTGCCTACTCCGAGATCTCTACTTATAGCGGTGGGGAAGGTGACGTTGATGATGACGTGTCTAGTGATGTCACGTGGGTGCCCAAAAGAGAGGAAGAGGAGGGGAGTTCAGAGGGAGATATGGACCAGCAGATAGGGAGGAGAAGCAGGAATAACTTACATTGCACAGGAGGGACAAAGCAGACTGCAAATGTATCAGGAGCGAGTCATCGACCATGTACGGTCACATCTGGCGCTCCTAGGACACCGGCACATGGCTCCGCAGTGTGGGCATTTTTTAACGTGTCCACTGCTGACAATAGCGTTGCCATCTGCAATCTTTGCAGTCAACGCATTAGTCGCGGTAAGCCCAACACTCACCTAGGTACGACCGCCTTAAGAAGGCACATGGGCAGCCATCACCGAGCTGAGTGGGAGCAACGGAACACACAAAGCCACACTGCAGGCTCTCACCGTCCAGCCTCGTCTTCTACTTCTCCTTCTCCTCTCTCCTCACAATTGTCCTCCACTCCACCTTCCATCACGCCAAGCTCACATTTTTCTGCAAAAAGGCAGGCTTCCGTGGGCCTAATGTTCGAGCGTAAAAAAATGATGACGCCGGATAACCCTCTTGCCCAACGGTTGACAGCTGGCTTGTCAGAACTCATAGCCCGCCAACTACTGCCATATAAACTGGTGGACTCGGAGGCCTTTCGCAAATTTGTGGCCATTGGAACACCACAATGGAAGGTCCCAGGAAGGAAGTATTTCTCAGAGAAGGGCATCCCAGAGCTATATGTCCATGTTCAGCGGCAAGTGAATGTATCTCTGGCACACAGTGTCGGTGCCAAGATACATCTGACCACAGACACGTGGTCTAGCAAACACGGGCAGGGAAGGAATATCACTTTTACTGCCCACTGGGTGAACCTTCTGACGGCTGTCAAGCATGTAACCCGTGGCACCCGTGTAGATTTGGTTTTACCGCCACGGATTGCATGCAGGCCTTACTCTTCTTCTCCTCCTCCTCCTACTCCATCCTCCTCCCTCTCCTCCTCAGCTGCCTCCTCCTTTTCCGCTGCTAGCGTCTCTTCCGCTGCACCGCCCAAGCTCCCCAGAACCTATTCCACATGCCAGGTGAGACGTTGCCATGCCGTGCTGCGTCTGTTTTGCCTGGAAGCCAAGAGCCACACTGGCCCGGCACTCCTCTCAGCTTTGCGTTCACAGGCAGATCAGTGGCTAACACCACTCAATTTGACAGTTGGTAAAGTGGTGTGTGACAACGGTGCCAATCTGCTTAGCGCATTGAAACAGGGCAAAATCATGCACGTGCCATGCATGGCACACGTCTTAAACTTGGTCGTGCAGCGATTCCTTGTCAAATACCCTGGGGTCCAGGACATCTTGCAGCAGGCAAGGAAAATCTCGGCCCATTTCAGAAGATCTTACACGGCCATGGCTCGCCTTGCTGACATTCAGCGGCAACACAATCTGCCGGTCAGACGTCTTATTTGCGATTGCCCAACGCGATGGAACTCAACCTTCTATATGCTTGATAGGCTGCTCCAGCAGAAACGTGCAGTTAACGTCTACCTGTATGAACTCTGCGGCAGAAACGGTTCTGGGGAGCTGGGGTTTTTTTCACCGTGCCAGTGGCTGCTCATGCGCGACGCATGCAGACTTCTGCGGCCATTTGAGGAGATCACCAAACTGGTCAGTCGCAGCCATGGCGCCATCAGTGACATGGTACCTTATGCCTTCTTTATGGAGCGTGCATTGCATCGTGTCATTGATCAAGCTGTGGAGGAGCAGGAGCAGGAAGATGAGGAAGTCGCAATGCTGGATGAATTCCCAGGGGGGGCTACTCTATCTGAGACAAGTCAACAACAGGAGTCTGAAGAGGAGTCAGAGGAGGATGGTGCCGGGGCGGATGAGGAGGAGCAAGAAGAGCATGCTTTAAACCTTTCTGGGATCCCTGTTGTGCGTGGATGGGGAGAGGAGAATGAAGAGGACGACATTATCCTGGATGATGAGCAGGAGCCAGGCCACCACACTGCTTCCACTTTAGTGCAAATGGGGGCCTTCATGCTCCAGTGTTTTAATAGGGACCCCCGTATAAAAAGCATAAGGGTCAAGGACCAGTACTGGGTGGCAACGTACTTAGACCCCCGGTACAAACACAAAATGGCGGAAATGTTACCGCCGTCGCAGAGGGCTGTCAGAATGCAGCACTTCCAGGCCTTGCTTCGAGAAATGCTGCATTCTGCTTTTGCGTGCGCTGGCAGAGGAGCAATTCCCACTCCCAGAGAAGGAGTTGTGGGTACCAATCCAACAGCGCCTGCAAGAAGAGGCCGGTTTGAAGATGTGTTGGTGACTTCGGATATGAGGTCATTCTTTCAGCCATCGACAGGTGTAATCCGGATCCAGCATCAGGGAACGCCTAGACCATCAGGTGTCCGACTACATGGGGTTAACGGCCAATGTGGACGCTCTGAGGAGTGATGAACCCCTGGACTACTGGGTGGGCAGGCTTGACCTCTGGCCAGAGCTTGCTCAATTTGCAATCGAACTGTTGGCTTGCCCCTCATCCAGTGTCCTGTCCGAAAGGACGTTCAGAGCAGCAGGGGGGATCGTGACCGATAAGCGTACTCGCCAAGCTCACGACAGTGTTAACTACCTCACATTTCTAAAAATGAATGAGGCATGGATCTCGGAGGAATTCAACACATGTGACCAGTAGACCATGTATATGTCTATAAACAATTTTTTTAATCAAGCACACAGACCTTCTTTCTTCATTTGGCTCACTTCCTTGTCCCAAAAAAGCACACCGTACTATATGCCCCTACCCTCCTCTTTGAAGAGGTTGAGCGGTGTCATATTTCTACTGGGGCTGCTTATGAGGGGATCACACCATCCCTGTGCTGTGCTGATTTTCTCCTGGTCCTGCTTATTATGAGGGGATCACACCATCCCTGTGCTGTGCTGACTTACTCCTGGGGGTTCTTATTATGAGGGGATCACACCATCCCTGTGCTGTGCTGATTTTCTCCTGGGCCTGCTTATTATGAGGGGATCACACCATCCCTGTGCTGTGCTGACTTACTCCTGGGGGTTCTTATTATGAGGGGATCACACCATCCCTGTGCTGTGCTGATGTTCTCCTGGGCCTGCTTATTATGAGGGGATCACACCATCCCTGTGCTGTGCTAACTTACTCCTGGGGGTTCTTATTATGAGGGGATCACACCATCCCTGGCTGTGCTGATTTTCTCCTGGGCCTGCTTATTATGAGGGGATCACACCATCCCTGTGCTGTGCTGATTTTCTCCTGGGCCTGCTTATTATGAGGGGATCACACCATCCCTGTGCTGTGCTGACTTACTCCTGGGCCTGCTTATTATGAGGGGATCACACCATCCCTGTGCTGTGCTGATTTTCTCCTGGGCCTGCTTATTATGAGGGGATCACACCATCCCTGTGCTGTGCTGATTTTCTCCTGGGCCTGCTTATTATGAGGGGATCAGACCATCCCTGTGCTGTGCTGATTTTCTCCTGGGCCTGCTTATTATGAGGGGATCACACCATCCCTGTGCTGTGCTGACTTCCTCCTGGGGGTTCTTATTATGAGGGGATCACACCATCCCTGTGCTGTGCTGATTTTCTCCTGGGCCTGCTTATTATGAGGGGATCACACCATCCCTGTGCTGTGCTGACTTACTCCTGGGCCTGCTTATTATGAGGGGATCACACCATCCCTGTGCTGTGCTGACTTACTCCTGGGCCTGCTTATTATGAGGGGATCACCCCATCCCTGGCTGTGCTGATTTTCTCCTGGGCCTGCTTATTATGAGGGGATCACACCATCCCTGTGCTGTGCTGACTTACTCCTGAGGGTTCTTATTATGAGGGGATCACACCATCCCTGGCTGTGCTGATTTTCTCCTGGGCCTACTTATTATGAGGGGATCACACCATCCCTGTGCTGTGCTGACTTACTCCTGGACCTGCTTATTATGAGGGGATCACACCATCCCTGTGCTGATTTTCTCCTGGTCCTGCTTATTATGAGGGGATCACACCATCCCTGTGCTGACTTACTCCTGGGGGTTCTTATTATGAAGGGATCACACCATCCCTGTGTGGTGCTGATTTTCTCCTGGGCCTGCTTATTATGAGGGGATCACACCATCCCTGTGCTGTGCTGACTTACTCCTGGGTGTTCTTATTATGAGGGGATCACACCATCCCTGTGCTGTGCTGACTTCCTCCTGGGGCTGCTTACGATGCTGCTGTCAGTGCTGTATATCACGGTGCTGGTGTGAGTGCTTAATATCACGCTGCTGATGTCAGTGCTCTCTATCACGGTGCTGTTGTCGGTGCTGTATATCACAGTGCTGGTGTGAGTGCTTAATGTCACGCTGCTGATGTCAGTACTCTCTATCACGGTGCTGCTGTCAGTGCTGTATATCACGGTGCTGATGTCAGTGCTGTATGTCACGCTTCTGATGTCAGTGCTCTCTATCACGGTGCTGCTGTCAGTGCTGTATATCACGGTGCGGGTGTGAGTGCTTAATGTTACGCTGCTGATGTCAGTCCTCTCTATCACTGTGCTGTTGTCGGTGCTGTATATCACAGTGCTGGTGTGAGTGCTTAATGTCATGCTGCTGATGTCAGTGCTCTCTATCACGGTGCTGGTGTGAGTGCTGTATATCACGGTGCTGGTGTGAGTGCTTAATGTCACGCTGCTGATGTCAGTGCTCTCTATCATGGTGCTGCTGTCAGTGCTGTATATCACGGTGCTGATGTCAGTGCTGTATGTCACGCTTCTGATGTCAGTGCTCTCTATCACGGTGCTGCTGTCAGTGCTGTATATCACGGTGCTGATGTCAGTGCTGTATGTCACGCTTCTGATGTCAGTGCTCTCTATCACGGTGCTGTTGTCAGATGACTATCACGGTGCAGGTGTCATTGCTGTATGTCACGCTGCTGGTGATCATCTCCTGCACCCTCTTCTTTGCCTGCCCTGGTCCCTGACCTTCCCTCTCCTCCATTGCCTTCATGCGCTCCACAGTCCTGAATTGTCACAACATTTTCCCATATAAAACAAGAATGCTTGTAGTTGTCGATCCCAGATTCACCTCATACATGTGTTATGTCATTGGCCATGTGGTGGGACTATGTTTGCACAGCTAATAATTATTTTGTGGCTGCAAATTTGACCTATAGGTTTGCGAAGTTCGCCTCCCATTGAAGTCAATGGGGCCCGCCGCGAACTTTCCGGTTCGCAAACTATCGGCCGCGTTCGCGGTTCGTGTTCGCGAAACGTCCCGTTGGAAGTTCGTCCATCACTACTCTTTAATAAGTGGCGTCTCCTGGACCCTCAGACACTCCTGCGGAACTCTTTAATAAGTGGCGTCTCCTGGACCCTCAGACACTCCTGCGGAATTCTTTAATAAGTGGCGTCTCCTGGATCCTCAGACACTCCTGCGGAACTCTTTAATAAGTGGCGTCTCCTGGACCCTCAGACACTCCTGCGGAATTCTTTAATAAGTGGCGTCTCCTGGACCCTCAGACACTCCTGCGGAACTCTTTAATAAGTGGCGTCTCCTGGACCCTCAGACACTCCTGCGGAATTCTTTAATAAGTGGCGTCTCCTGGACCCTCAGACACTCCTGCGGAACTCTTTAATAAGTGGCGTCTCCTGGACCCTCAGACACTCCTGCGGAACTCTTTAATAAGTGGCGTCTCCTGGACCCTCAGACACTCCTGTGGAACTCTTTAATAAGTGGCGTCTCCTGGACCCTCAGACACTCCTGTGGAACTCTTTAGTAGGAAGCCTCCAGAACATAAGCACAAGAGCCCAGCATTCCTCAGTTCACCTCTCATGGACCGAAGCTGTTTATCTGCAGCCTTCTCTTCTCCACATCTGTGCAGAATTATTATGCTTGTCTGAGGGTCCAGGAGACGCCACTTATTAACCACTTTCAGCCCCCGGACCATTTTGCTGGCCAAAGACCAGAGCACTTTTTGCGATTCGGCACTGCGTCCCTTTAACTGATGATTGCACGGTCGTGCGACGTGGCTCCCAAACAAAAATTAGGTCCTTTTTTCCCCACAAATAGAGATTTCTTTTGGTGGTATTTGATCACCCCTGCGGTTTTTATTTTTTATGCTATAAACAAAAATAGAGCGACAATTTTGAAAAAAATGCATTATTTTATACTTTTTGTTATAATAAATATCCCCTAAAAATATATAAAAAACATTTTTTCCCTCAGTTTAGGCCGATACGTATTCTTCTACATATTTTTGGTAAAAAAAATCGCAATAAGCGATTATTGATTGGTTTGCGCAAAAGTTATAGCGTTTACAAAATAGGGGATAGTTTTATGGAATTTTTATTAATATTTTTTTTTTTTTTACTAGTAATGGCGGCGATCAGCGATTTTTATTGTGACTGCGACATTGTGGTGGACACATCGGACATTTTTGACACATTTTTGGGACCATTGTAATTTATTGTAATTTATACAGCAATCAGTGCTATATAAATGCACTGATTCCTGTGTAAATGACACTGGCAGTGAAGGGGTTAACAGTGGGTGGCAGTGTAGAGGTTAAGTATTCCTAGGGGTGTGTTACTAACTGTGGGGGGGGCTGGGCTTTCATTTAGTGAACACTGATCTCTGCTCCAATCACATGGAGTAGAGATCAGAGTCACTTGTTGCTAGGCAGAACGGGGAGATGCTGTCTACAACGGTATCCACGGCCGGACTCATGGGGGTGCCGACCAGCACGCAAGCACGCCTCTGAATTTCAAATTTTCGGATTTCCGAATTTCAGTTTTTTTTCATTTTCAAATTTCCGAATTTCGGATTTCCGAATTTTGGATTTTCTGAATTCCGAATTTTCGGAAATTCAAAAGTCAGAAAAAAATAAAGAAAATCTGTTTAATTCTAAATAATAACTAACTATTAAATTATAGGTATTGGAATTCCCTTTCAAATCTGTCTGTTAGTGAATATAACAAGTATGAATTTTTTCAAATTTATGAATTAAATTATCTGAAATAATGAATGTCGCATCTAACCATATGGAACGTAACGATCTAATAATAATAAAAAACCTTTTTTTATTAATTATTTATTATTAATTATTTATTATTAATTTGTTCCCTTCCATTTGTTTAGATGCGGCATTTGTTATATCAGATCATTCTCAACTTTGGATAAATTCGTACTCGTTAATTTAATAGTTAGTTATTAATTAAACTGATTTTCTTTCTTTTTTTTCAGATTTAAAAATTTTTGAACTTTCAAATCTTTGAATTCCCGAATTCTGAAATGCGGAAATCGAAAATTCGGAAAAAAAACGAAATTTCGTAAATTTGTAAATCCGAAAATTCGGAAAACCGAAAATTCAAAATTCGGAAAACCGAAAATTCAAAATTCGCAAATCCGAAAATTCAAAATGTGAAAATTCTAATTTACGAATTTACGAATTTTCTAATTTTCACATTTCTGAATTATCGATTTTCCGAATTTTCGGAACTCCAAATTTATGAATTTTTTCGGAATTTGGGAAGTCAAAGATTGAAAGTCTAAAAAATTTGAAATTCTGAAAAAAAGAAATAAAATCAGTTTAATTAATAACTAACTATTAAATTAATGAGTACGAATTTACCCGAAGTTACAAATTATCTGAAATAACAAATGCCGCATCTAAACAAATGGAAGGGAACAAATTAATAATAAATAATTAATAATAATAATAAAAAGGTTTTATTATTATTAGATTGTTACGTTCCATGTGTTTAGATGTGGCATTCATTATTTCAGATAATTCATAACTTCGGATAAATTCGTACTCATTAACTTAATAGTTAGTTATTAACCACTTGCCGCCCGCCCTATAGGCAATTGACGGCGGCAAAGTGGTTTCATAATCCTGACCGGACGTCATATGACGTGATCAGGATTATGAGCCGCTGCGCACCCCCGGGGGCGCGCATCGCAGCGATCGTTGTTGCGGGGTGCCTGTCTGACACCCGGCAACTACGATCTCGGTAAAGAGTCTCCGGCGGAGACTCTTTACCACGTGATCAGCCGTGTCCAATCACGGCTGATCACAGTGTAAATGGGAAGAGCCGGTGATCGGCTTTTCCTCACTCGCGTCTGTCAGACGCGAGTAGAGGAGAGCCGATCGGCTGCTCCTCTGACAGGGGGGTCTGTGCTGATCGATTATCAGCACACCCCCCCCCCCGAGGATGCCCACACTGGACCACCAGGGACGCCACCAGACCACCAGGGAAAAGGTAATCCTCCCTAGACCACCAGGGATGCCAGTCAGCACAATGGGTGCCAATCAGTGCCCATAATGGATGCCAATCAGTGCCCACAATGGGCATCACTGATTGGCATGCATTATTGTTTGGCACTGATTGGCATCCATTACTATAGTATAACACCAATGCCGCCAATCAGTGCCCACCTGTGCCGCCTATCCATGCCTATCCATGCCCATCTGTGCCGCCTATCCATGCCCATCTGTGCCGCCTATCCATGCCCATCTGTGCCACCCATCTGTGCCGCCCATCCGTGCCAGCTATCAGTGCCAATTTGTGCCACCTATCAGTGTCCGTCCGTGTCGCCCATCCGTGTCGCCCATCAGTGCCGCCTATCAGTGCCACTTCATTGGTGCCACATTGGTGCCCATCAGTGCCGCCTTATCAGTGCCCATCAGTGTAGCCCCATCAGTGCCCATCAGTGAAGGAGGAAACGTACTTATTTACAAAGTTTTGAAACTGAAACAAAAAAAAAAATTTTTTTTTCAAAATTTTCGGTATTTTTTTATTTGTAGCGCAAAAAATAAAAACCGCAGAGGTGATCAAATACCACCAAAAGAAAGCTCTATTTGTGGGGAAAAAATTATAAAAATTTCATTTGGGTACAGTGTAGCATGACCGCGCAATTGTCATTCAAAGTGCGACAGCGCTGAAAGCTCAAAATTGGTCTGGGCAAGAAGGTGTTTAAGTGCCCTGTATTGAAGTGGTTAATTAAACTGATTTTCTTTCTTTTTTTCAGATTTTCAAATTTTTTAGACTTTCGTAAGTTCGGATAAATTCGTACTCGTTACGTTCACTAACAGACAAATTTCAAAGGAAATTCCAATACCTATAATTTAATAGTTAGTTATTATTTAGAATTAAACAGATTTTCTTTCTTTTTTTCTGATTTTCGGAATAAATCCGAAATAAATTCGAAAATCTGAAATTCGGAAATCCGGAAATCGGAAAATTGGAAATTCGGGAAAAACAAAAATTCGGAAATCCGAAAATAGGAAATTCTCCCCTCTTTTCGTCATCTGTTGAAGTCAGATGACGAAACCGGTCAGGGCGTGACCAGTGCGGAAACCGGAAGTGACGTTGTAACTACTGTAACACAGGAGTTTTGTTTGGAGTGTAACTGGCCACAGCAGCCTTTTATTAACAAATTTTTAATCCAATATAAAATTAACCTCAAGTAACATATATACAACCTTTTTACGACAGTATTTTACTCCCACAAATATACACCTTTGCTTAGGGTAACCTCCGCCCGTTAGCCAAGCAAACAAAAGGCGCTTAACACTGAATGGTGTGCTTTCTACCTGGGAGCTGTGGAATTTAAGCAGCTGTTTTAAAAGGCATTAAATAAATAAAACCACTAAAAAACGTCAAACAGACATCTACAAGATAAATGAATAAATCAATTCACCCGTAGAAACAACAGCGCATATTACTCTATAGAGAAAAAAAAATAAAAAATTATATGTTATTTGTTCTAGTGCAAACTATTGTTCTACGGAAAACATGTATATACTCCAAAATATAGTCATACAAAATAGTTATTGTCCATGATGACTATCCATATGTCCAGATTAAACTGAATAATCAAGATGGTTTCAGTGAAAGAGGAACTGAAACAGAATTATCTATTCCAGTCCATAGAAAGGATAAGAAGCAAAACTGAAACAAAGTATCCTGGCACAGATCATAAGGGGTATACGATGCAATCCTTCCTTAACGTGATTAAACTTCCAACAGTGAAATGCAGTGTTCCCAAATTTGCTGGGGTGCAATCCCAGGCATGAGGCGACCCCCTTTAGTTATATTCTTACCAGATCTGCCTGGTTACACGGGCTCTCAGATATTACTTCTCATCGGCTGGATCTCATCCGCTTCATGAGTGCCGGGTAATTCAAGATCTCGGAAAAAAGCAATTGCGGGAAACAAACATAGCGTAATACTGTCTCGTAAAAACACAATTTATTTCAATGAAAAATATTGCACTCACAAAAAACAATCCTTTAAAAACATTGGTTCACTCAACGTGCATAGTTCTTTATCACAGTCAGGTACGGGGAGAAGTATTAGCATCAGCCGCCACTGGCCGTCACCACATAATAGCTCACGGTTAAAGCTGTGCGTCTCTTCCTCCCTCCTGTCAGTTCCTCTATGCTGCTAACGTGTACTACCACCCTGACGCGTTTCGTCGTGTTGACATCATCTGAGGGTGGAGGCAATCAGTCCTGACTACTTTTTAATACGTATGCTATTAACCCTTCATAGACATATATAAGTGAATAGTGATTGATCCACCTATATTCTATACGCAGCTCTCTTTGCAGACCACCTGTCAGAGGCTTTTACGAATGCTGTTTTTAAAACACACTTCATTTCTCAGAGGAATTAAAAAATAAATAAAAAATCAGAAGAATTTAAAACAAAACTAAAAACTAGAAAAAGACAAACAGTCTTATTCCCCTCACACACTACACCGATGCGGGAATGTCAGATCTCTAATATGTGCTAACATTCACAGTACTCATAGTATCCGGCGAATATATCATAATTACTTTATCTATTTGCCAGAGGGAATCCCAATCCCGCTAATCAAAGTGCTCTGAGTTTAAACTATCATTTTCATTATAAAGAGAATTAATAGAAAAGCCGGATCCACAACCCTTTATGACATGTCTCCTGTTTCTCCCTGCTAGTAGGCTCAAGCAACAGCCTCCGCTAAGACTAGCATATGTTCTCACGCTTCTCATACAGATAAAGCCACAGCGTCCACCAAATCGCTCCCATTGAGCACATCGCTGATTCAATGAATGGACTATACACAACCCGATCTCTGTAATGCGACGGGGATTTTTAATAACTATCTTTGGCTGCTTTAAATACCGCTATTCTCAATCCACCTTACATACGACGTTGTGGCTTATACACTGTGCAAACTTAAACTCTTTGATTGTTTAGACATCCACTTATTAAGTATGAGTGAAATAGCTAATATAGTGGTTATATACAACATAAAATTATGTTCAATATTCAGCTGACTAAGCAACTGAACCTCCCAATAACTAAAATTTAAACATGCCGATACCTCACATATATAAGCCAGATACTAAAATTAAAACTAAAATACAATTAACAATAAAACAAAGCTACTGCCTATCTCCGCTAATTAACTCATTGTGGTAAGAGTACCGCATACCAGAGGGCAATTGCATCAAAGAAACGCAAACTTATGCGTTTATCGGACAGACTACATTAGCCTACATATCTAAATGTTCATGTGGATTTATGTTAAAATATTTTTCCGAAAATATCTTTATTAGAAATAGTTTTAAAAAACTACTGTACTCAGCATAGATGTATAATTCTACCCATATTTACACCACCATAACTGGATCTCTATTTCGTATATGAATATCTACAAACCTATTCCTACTCATTCTCCTATTGAAGTCTAGCTTACCCGTATAATGACAACCTACATAAAATAATGCTTCCCATTTGTTGACTGCGTAATATAAAATGTAACTAATCCCCTCTCTCCACATACGACTACTATTTTCTTAAAAGAATGTACCTTTACAACTTATAAACTCCATATATAGTGACCTGACATAATTATTCCGTAATAATACTCAAGAGTAACCAATAAAACCCAATATTTCCAATAAGAACTGTAATAAAAAAGTTGTAATAAAAAAGTTGCTCTTCGAATAATCTGAATACTGGGATCCCTACTGAATCGATTCTAAAAATCACTGATGAAACAATTTACGTCTAATTCGACGTTTAACCCATTGGGAGTCAGAGTGTTCATCCGATATATCCATTGGGATTCTTTTTTAGAAATTTCCCGGACCATGTTCGATCCCCGCCAATTGGGGTGTACTTTGTCCACTCCCCAAAACTTTAATAAAGATGGGTCTCTATTGTGATGTTTCTTGAAGTGAAGGGACACGCTATGATCACTAAATCCGATTTCTATATTATAGAACACATGTATAATATAGAAATCGGATTTAGTGATCATAGCGTGTCCCTTCACTTCAAGAAACATCACAATAGAGACCCATCTTTATTAAAGTTTTGGGGAGTGGACAAAGTACACCCCAATTGGCGGGGATCGAACATGGTCCGGGAAATTTCTAAAAAAGAATCCCAATGGATATATCGGATGAACACTCTGACTCCCAATGGGTTAAACGTCGAATTAGACGTAAATTGTTTCATCAGTGATTTTTAGAATCGATTCAGTAGGGATCCCAGTATTCAGATTATTCGAAGAGCAACTTTTTTATTACAACTTTTTTATTACAGTTCTTATTGGAAATATTGGGTTTTATTGGTTACTCTTGAGTATTATTACGGAATAATTATGTCAGGTCACTATATATGGAGTTTATAAGTTGTAAAGGTACATTCTTTTAAGAAAATAGTAGTCGTATGTGGAGAGAGGGGATTAGTTACATTTTATATTACGCAGTCAACAAATGGGAAGCATTATTTTATGTAGGTTGTCATTATACGGGTAAGCTAGACTTCAATAGGAGAATGAGTAGGAATAGGTTTGTAGATATTCATATACGAAATAGAGATCCAGTTATGGTGGTGTAAATATGGGTAGAATTATACATCTATGCTGAGTACAGTAGTTTTTTAAAACTATTTCTAATAAAGATATTTTCGGAAAAATATTTTAACATAAATCCACATGAACATTTAGATATGTAGGCTAATGTAGTCTGTCCGATAAACGCATAAGTTTGCGTTTCTTTGATGCAATTGCCCTCTGGTATGCGGTACTCTTACCACAATGAGTTAATTAGCGGAGATAGGCAGTAGCTTTGTTTTATTGTTAATTGTATTTTAGTTTTAATTTTAGTATCTGGCTTATATATGTGAGGTATCGGCATGTTTAAATTTTAGTTATTGGGAGGTTCAGTTGCTTAGTCAGCTGAATATTGAACATAATTTTATGTTGTATATAACCACTATATTAGCTATTTCACTCATACTTAATAAGTGGATGTCTAAACAATCAAAGAGTTTAAGTTTGCACAGTGTATAAGCCACAACGTCGTATGTAAGGTGGATTGAGAATAGCGGTATTTAAAGCAGCCAAAGATAGTTATTAAAAATCCCCGTCGCATTACAGAGATCGGGTTGTGTATAGTCCATTCATTGAATCAGCGATGTGCTCAATGGGAGCGATTTGGTGGACGCTGTGGCTTTATCTGTATGAGAAGCGTGAGAACATATGCTAGTCTTAGCGGAGGCTGTTGCTTGAGCCTACTAGCAGGGAGAAACAGGAGACATGTCATAAAGGGTTGTGGATCCGGCTTTTCTATTAATTCTCTTTATAATGAAAATGATAGTTTAAACTCAGAGCACTTTGATTAGCGGGATTGGGATTCCCTCTGGCAAATAGATAAAGTAATTATGATATATTCGCCGGATACTATGAGTACTGTGAATGTTAGCACATATTAGAGATCTGACATTCCCGCATCGGTGTAGTGTGTGAGGGGAATAAGACTGTTTGTCTTTTTCTAGTTTTTAGTTTTGTTTTAAATTCTTCTGATTTTTTATTTATTTTTTAATTCCTCTGAGAAATGAAGTGTGTTTTAAAAACAGCATTCGTAAAAGCCTCTGACAGGTGGTCTGCAAAGAGAGCTGCGTATAGAATATAGGTGGATCAATCACTATTCACTTATATATGTCTATGAAGGGTTAATAGCATACGTATTAAAAAGTAGTCAGGACTGATTGCCTCCACCCTCAGATGATGTCAACACGACGAAACGCGTCAGGGTGGTAGTACACGTTAGCAGCATAGAGGAACTGACAGGAGGGAGGAAGAGACGCACAGCTTTAACCGTGAGCTATTATGTGGTGAAGGCCAGTGGCGGCTGATGCTAATACTTCTCCCCGTACCTGACTGTGATAAAGAACTATGCACGTTGAGTGAACCAATGTTTTTAAAGGATTGTTTTTTGTGAGTGCAATATTTTTCATTGAAATAAATTGTGTTTTTACGAGACAGTATTACGCTATGTTTGTTTCCCGCAATTGCTTTTTTCCGAGATCTTGAATTACCCGGCACTCATGAAGCGGATGAGATCCAGCCGATGAGGAGTAATATCTGAGAGCCCGTGTAACCAGGCAGATCTGGTAAGAATATAACTAAAGGGGGTCGCCTCATGCCTGGGATTGCACCCCAGCAAATTTGGGAACACTGCATTTCACTGTTGGAAGTTTAATCACGTTAAGGAAGGATTGCATCGTATACCCCTTATGATCTGTGCCAGGATACTTTGTTTCAGTTTTGCTTCTTATCCTTTCTATGGACTGGAATAGATAATTCTGTTTCAGTTCCTCTTTCACTGAAACCATCTTGATTATTCAGTTTAATCTGGACATATGGATAGTCATCATGGACAATAACTATTTTGTATGACTATATTTTGGAGTATATACATGTTTTCCGTAGAACAATAGTTTGCACTAGAACAAATAACATATAATTTTTTTTTTTTTTTTCTCTATAGAGTAATATGCGCTGTTGTTTCTACGGGTGAATTGATTTATTCATTTTACTCCCACAGTCTGTTGGTCTTTAACCCCCCCCCCCCCCCCCCCGAAGTTCACCTTTTTCCACTTAAACACTTACCACCAGTACACCGCGGGACCAACTTTACCATAACAGGCCTCCAGCCGCTTATCAGCCCGGAGAGACAACCCCCTTTCCCGCAGCGCTGGAATACCCCAAAAGAGGGCACATACCACTTATGAGACCACCACCCCCCCCCCCACCACCATTCCATCACATCAGTTTTCTTGCCACCATCAAAGACCAAAGACAGCGCCGCTACCACTGCTATGGCGACCGAATTCCAGAAACCTGTAAGAAAAGATCACAAACAACGAACAAACGAAAAACCTATCCAGACAACCCCCCCCCCCCAATATTGGGAGGGTGGGTGGGAAACTCCCATTGGTTCCTACACTCTTCTTCTCTCTGCCTCCCTTCCAGCCCCGCCTCCCCTCTTTATAGCACTCCTCCCCTCAACATTACTTCCAGCCTACTTTTCCTCCTTTCCTTGCTCCTCCCACTTTAGCCCCTCGTTTCCTCTACTTGTCCCATTAGTCATGCCCGGCCCTCCATTATTTATTTTCCTTTCTTTTATTCTGGGCCTCTCTCAACCCATTATAATGTTCCCCTGTCCCGTACCTTGGAGAGGGCTTCCTTTACTGAGCCGGTCATATCACTATCTGCACCAAAGGAGCTTACGCTCTAATGCACCAGAGGAGGTTGCATGTGCTGTATGTAGGTGGGGTAGTGTGGGGCGGCAGAAATAATTCACACAGTCAGGTGCAATCCACAGAGCAGGTACAAGGAGGAAGGGGGCGAAATGCGTGCATGCCCTGGGCAGTACAATTTATTGGGGGTGAGGGGGGGGTGCGCAGTGAAGTGTCCTTCCAAAACAGCCGTCACTAGTTTCCCGGACCGCGGTTTTCCCCAGCAACCAGTGACGCTGCGTGCGCCCGCCCCCTGCTCCTCACTGCAGGTCTCGGAGTTGACAGAAGACCAACTCGCACTCATGGGCCGCGAGTAGGGGGCGTGACGTCACGTGCGCGCCCGCCCCCCCCTGCTACTCGCGCTTCTCAGGTCTTGGCTCTCCATATCTCGCAGCTTCCGCCCCTTTGGTATTTCAGTTGTGCCCTCCTGCATTCAAGGTATGTGGGCCACCTGTTAACCAGTGATCACCAATGGGCATATTTTTATTGTGCCCACTGCTGGGCATATTTTGTTAACCACTTAAGGACCAGGCCTCTTTTTCAGACTCAGTATTTACATATTTAAAACAGTTTTTTTTTTTGCTAGAAAATTACTTAGAACTCCCCAAACATTTTATATTGTTTTTTTTTTTCTAACACCCTAGAGAATAAAATGGCGGTCATTGAAATACTTTTTTTCACACCGTATTTGCGCAGCGGTCTTACAAGCGCACTTTGTTTTGGAAAAAAATATCACTTTTTTGAATAAAAAAATAAGACAACAGTAAAATTAGCTCAATTTTTTTTATATTGTGAAAGATAATTGGTACGCCGAGTAAATTGATACCCAACATGTCACGCTTCAAAATTGCGCCTCCCGCTCGTGGAATGGCGTCAAACTTTTAGCCTCAAAAATCTCCATAAGCGACATTTTAAAAAATTCTACAGGTTGCATTTTTTGCGTTACAGAGGAGGTCTGGGGCTAAAATTATTGCTCTCGCTCTACCGATCGCAGCGATACCTCACATGTGTGGTTTGACCACCGTTTTCATATGCGGGCGCTACTCACGTATGCGCTCACTTCTGTGCACAAGCTCGTCGTGACGGGGTGTTTTTAAAAAAAAAAAAAAATTTTCTTATTTATTTTAATTGATTTTATTTATTTTTACACTGTTTTTTTTAAAAAAAAAAAATTGATCACTTTTATTCCTATTACAAGGAATGTAAACATCCCCTTGTAATAGAAAAAAGTGCGACAGGTCCTCTTATATATGAGATCTGGGGGGGGTCAAAAAGTCCTCAGATCTCATATTTGGGCTAAAATGCAACAAAAAAAAAAAAATCTGACATTTAAAAAAAAATATACCTTTAGGCTGGGTTCACACTATAGCGATGCGGGAACGCCGCGAATCCGCAGCGTTTTCCCGCATCGCATGCCTCCCGTCGGCAGTTCACACTGCCCTATGCGGACTGCTGGGAGTGTCAGTGAAATCTTAATGACACCCCCAGATCCGTCCGCATATCGCAGTGCGATCTGCACACTCGCACAGGAATCGGATCGCATGGTGTGAATGCCCATGCGATCCGATTCTGCTGCGGACCAAAAAAAAAGGGTCCTGTGCGAGTTTGCGGCGGGAACGATGCGAATTCAGCCAATACTATCTGTATGGCTGAACTCGCATCGCTACGGAGATCCGACGTGATTTGCACTGCAGTGCGGTGCGAATCACATCCAGATCTCCCCCCCCCCGCAGCAGTGCGAACCCAGCCTTAAGAGGTATGGGGCGGAAGTGAGGTTTTGACATCGCTTCCGCCCTCCTATGGTATAGAGACGAGTGGGGGGGCCATCTTAGCCTCACTTGTCCCCATACCCAGCTAGGAAGAGGACCCGATCGCCTCCGCTGCTACCGACGGCTCCGGTAAGTGGCGGAAGGTGCGGGAGGGCAGCGGGAGGGGGGGGTGGCACCTCTCCTGCCGCCGATAGTGGTGATCTTGCGGCGAATCCGCCGCGGAGACCACAGCCGACCGCCGCCTGAAG
Source organism: Lithobates pipiens (assembly GCF_037356315.1). Taxonomy (NCBI): domain Eukaryota; kingdom Metazoa; phylum Chordata; class Amphibia; order Anura; family Ranidae; genus Lithobates; species Lithobates pipiens. Next base: position 540,800,045 of record NW_027507718.1, read on the forward strand.
AGATGGATGTCTCGGGTTGTGGCAGCAGCTGCTGCCTTCACCGAGATATCCCTCTTCAAAAAAAAAATAGGACGTACATCAGCGTGCGGCGGTCGGCAAGTGGTTAAAGGTTACACTGGTGGGCACCTTTTTTTTTTTTTTTTATGTTAAGGGACACTCCGATGGACAAATTTTATTTTAAGGGGCATGTTGATGGGTATATTTTGAATCCAGCTTTGGCAAGATGGACATTTTTATTGCTGTAACTCTTCCCTATAGGGAGATAGGGAAGGAGGACTACAATCACAACCATTGCTTAACCCTCGAGAAAGCTTGTGGGTAGTTAGGATTATATAGTGCCTGTAGTGATGGAGCTAGGCGCACCCCCAGATACTGCACAGCTCCCTCTGATATAGAGAAAAAACAAAGGATTCTTTGATGCCATCTATTACCGTACGAGGTATATTAACCACTTGCAGACCGGACCATTTTGCTGGTCAAAAACCAGACCACTTTTTGCGATTCGGCAACTGCATCGCTTTAACTGACAATTGCGCGGTCGTGGCGACGTGGCTCACAAACAAAATTGACGTCCTTTTTTTCCCACAAATAGAGCTTTCTTTTGGTGGTATTTGATCACCCCTGCGGTTTTTATTTTTTGCGCTATAACCAAAAATAGAGCGACAATTTTGAAAAAAACGCATTATTTTTTACTTTTTGCTATAATAAATATCCCCCAACAATATATAAAAAAACAGTTTGGGCCGATACGTATTCTTCTACATATTTTTGGTAAAAAAAAAAAAAATCGCAATAAGCGATTATTGATTGGTTTGCGCAAAAGTTATAGCGTTTACAAAATAGGGGATAGTTTTATAGCATTTTTATTAATAATTTTTTATTATTTATATTTTTACTAGTAATGGCGGCGATCAGCGATTTTTATTGTGACTGCGACATTATGGCGGACACATCGGACATTTTTGACACATTTTTGGGACCATTGTCATTTATACAGCAATCACTGCTATATAAATGCAGTGATTCCTGTGTAAATGACACTGGCAGTGAAGGGGTTAAGCAGTGGGTGGCAGTGTAGGGGTTAAGTGTTCCTAGGGGTGTGTTACTAACTGTGGGGGGGTTGGGCTTTCATTTAGTGAACACTGATCTCTGCTCCAATCACATGGAGCAGAGATCAGCGTCACTAGTTGCTAGGCAGAATAGAGAAATGTTGTTTATACAGCATTTCCTCCATTCGGCCGCTCCGTGAGATGATCGCGGGGATGCCCGCGGCGATCGAGTTCGCGGGTCCCGCGACCGGACTCACGGGGGTCCCGACCAGCGCAGGAGCGCGCCGACAGCGGCGCGCTCCCGATGGCAGGGCGGCATCGAATATTGGACGTACATGTACGCCAATATGCCTGCCCGTGCCATTCTGTCGACGTACATCGTCGTGCGCTGGTCGGGAAGTGGTTAATTAGTAGGGCAGAACATTTGGTGACATTAACTCCCAGACCCGATATATAACATGGAGTTCAAAAACCGAAAACCAGGTTTGGAATAGATACAACTGGGTCAGGCAAAAAAGATAAGTACATTATGTTTATCCTGAATTCCTCCTCTCCCTTCTGGTATTCCTTAACCCTTTCATGACTAAGCCTATTTTTGGAATTTGGTGTTTACAAGTTAAAATCCATATTTTTTGCTAGAAAATTACTTGGAACCCCCAAACATTATATATATATATATATTTTTTTAGCAGAGACTCTAGAGAATAAAACGATGATTGTTGCAATATTTTATGTCGCACGGTATTTGCGCAGTGGTGTTTTAAACGCAACTTTTTGGGAAAAGGGACACTTTCAAGAATAAAAAAAAAACAAAAAACAGTAAAATTAGCCCAATTTTTTTGCGTAATGTGAAAGATGATGTTACGCCGAGTAAATAGATACCAAACATGTCACACTTTATAATTGCGCGCACTTGTAGATTGACGACAAAGTACGGTACCTAAAAAATCTCAATAGGCGACGCTTTAAAATTTTTTTTACGATTACCAGGTTAGCGTTACAGAGGAGGTCTAGTGCTAGAATTATTGCTCTCGCTCTGACGATCGCGGCGATACCTCACATGTGTGATTTGAACATCGTTTACATACGCGGGCGCGACTTCCGTATGCGTTTTCTTTGCTTCGCGAGCTCGCGGGGACAGCGGGCGCTTTGAAAATTTTTTTTTTATTTTTTTATTTATTTTAAAATAACTAAATTGTTTTTAAAAAAATAAATAAAAATTGATCACTTTTATTGCTGTCACAAGGAATGTAAACATCCCATATGACAGTAATAGGAGGTGACGGGTCCTCTTTATGGAGAGATCCGGGGTCTATAATGAATGTAAACATCCCATGTGACAGTAATAGGGGGTGACAGGTCCTCTTTATGGAGAGATCCGGGGTCTATAATGAATGTAAACATCCCATGTGACAGTAATAGGAGGTGACGGGTCCTCTTTATGGAGAGATCCGGGGTCTATAATGAATGTAAACATCCCATGTGACAGTAATAGGGGGTGACGGGTCCTCTTTATGGAGAGATCCGGGGTCTATAATGAATGTAAACATCCCATGTGACAGTAATAGGAGGTGACGGGTCCTCTTTATGGAGAGATCCGGGGTCTATAATGTAAACATCCCATGTGACAGTAATAGGTGGTGACAGGTCCTCTTTATGGAGGGATCGGGGGGTTCTAAAAGACCCCCCACCCCTCCTTTACACTTCAATGTATTCAGATCGCCGAAAACGGCGATTCTGAATACCGGATATTTTTTTAAAACCGGCGCCATTGGCAGCCGAGTAAACGGGAAGTGACGTCATGACGTCGCTTCTGTGTTTACGATGAGGAGACTGGAACGAAGCCGATTACGGCGTCATTCCAGTTCCTCCGCAGCAGCCGGAGGCGTCGGATCACTGATCGGTGCTCCCGATCGAGCAGGAGCACCGGTAACAGCGGCGAGAGGCGGCGGGAGGGGGGGGACGTCCCCTCCCGCTCCTCCGGCATAACACCCGAGCGGCTTTTAGCCGCATCGGTTGTTATACCTGGATAGCCAATCGCCTGCTGCAAAAAACGGTACCGGGATGATGCCTGCAGGTGCGGGCATCATCCCGGTATAACCCCTGGAAACCTAAGTATGCATATCTGCATACGCTCGGTGGGAAAGGGTTAATACTAGGGTTGGCCTTAAAGGGGTTGTAAAGGTTCATTTTTTATTTTCTAAATAGGTTCCTTTAAGCTAGTGCATTGTTGGTTCACTTACCTTTTCCTTCGATTTCCCTTCTAAATGTTTTTTTTTCTTTGTCTGAATTTCTCACTTCCTGTTTCTCCTCAGTAAACTTCACACCATCATCTGAGCTGGTGGTTAGTCAGCCAGAACAGCTTACTGAGGAGGAACAGGAAGTGAGAAATTCAGACAAAGAAAAAAAACATTTAGAAGGGAAATCGAAGGAAAAGGTAAGTGAACCAACAATGCACTAGCTTAAAGGAACCTATTTAGAAAATAAAAAACGAACCTTTACAACCCCTTTAATCGCTCTAGCCAGGGGCTCTATGGCCAAGGCAAACATCAACGGCGACAAAGGGCAACCTTGCCTTGTACCTCTACCCAGCGGGAAGTAGTCATCCAAGAAGCCAGATACGTGTATGGGGATTATGATAGAGTGCTTTAAACCCATTCACAACTTCACGGCAAAAATCCAAATTTGGTCAGAATACTATCCCTATAGGGCGATAATACGGTATCGAACGCCCCGTGTATAGCAAGGCCTGAAATTAGTAAAAGTAGGGTGAGTACATGGATCAGAAACTGGCTACAAGGGCGAGTTCAGAGGGCGGTGATAAATGGGGAGTACTCGGAATGGTCGGGGGTGGGTAGTGGGGTCCCCCAGAGTTCTGTGCTGGGACCAATCCTATTTCATTTGTACATAGATGACCTGGAGGATGGGGGTGGGGGAAACAGTCCAATCTCTGTATTTGCGGACGATACTAAGCTAAGCAGGGCAATAACTTCTCCGCAGGATGTGGAAACCTTGCAAGAAGATCTGAAGAAATGAATGGGGGGAGGGGCAACTACATGGCAATTGAGGTTCTATGTAGAAAAATTTAAAATAATGCATTTGGGTGGCAAAAGTATGAATGAAATCTATAGACTGGGGGGGGGGAATCTCTGGGGGGATCTAGGATGGAGGAGGACCTGGGGGCCCTAGTAGATGATAGCAGCAGCATGCCATTGCTGAGCCTAACAAAACAGAATATTGGCATTAAAAAGGATCAACTCCAGAGATAAAAGGATAATTCTCCCCTCAAGACTCTGGTCCGGCCGCACCTGGAGTATACTGTCCAGTTCTGGGCACCAGTCCTCAGGAAGGATGTGCTGGAAATGGAGCGACTACAAAGAAGGGCAACAAAGCTAATAAAGGGTCTGGAGGATATTAGATATGAGGAAAGGTTGTGAGCTCTGAACTTATTCTCTCTGGAGAAGAGACGCCTGAGAGGGGATATGATTTCATTATATAAATACCGGACTGGTGACCCCACAATATATAAATACCAGACTGGTGACCCCACAATATATAAATACCGGACTGGCGACCCCACAATATATAAATACCGGACTGGCGACCCCACAATATATAAATACCAGACTGGTGACCCCACAATATATAAATACCGGACTGGCGACCCCACAATATATAAATACCGGACTGGTGACCCCACAATATATAAATACCGGACTGGTGACCCCACAATATATAAATACCGGACTGGTGACCCCACAATATATAAATACTGGACTGGTGACCCCACAATATATAAATACCGGACTGGTGACCCCACAATATATAAATACTGGACTGGTGACCCCACAATATATAAATACCATACTGGTGACCCCACAATATATAAATACCGGACTGGTGACCCCACAATATATAAATACTGGACTGGCGACCCCACAATATATAAATACCGGACTGGTGACCCCACAATATATAAATACTGGACTGGCGACCCCACAATATATAAATACCGGACTGGTGACCCCACAATATATAAATACCGGACTGGTGACCCCACAATAGGGAGGATACTTATTCACAAAAGGGAGTTTAAGAAGACACATGGCCACTCATTGAAATTAGAAGAAAAGAGGTTTAACCTTAAGGGTTCTTTACTGTAAGAGCGGCAAGGATGTGGAATTCCCTTCCACAGGTGGTGGTCTCAGTGAGGGGCATCCATAGTTTCAAGAAACGATTAGATAATCACCTGAACGACCTCAACATACAGGGATATACAATGTAATACTGACATATAATCACACACATGGGTTGGACTTGATGGACTTGTGTCTTTTTTCAACCTCACCTATTATGTAACTCTGCGGGAGACGAGGTCAGCGTCTTGTGTGACGTTGGAAGCTAGGAGGATGTTATCGGTAATCTGTCTGGAGGGGGTAAAGCCTGTTTGTTCAGGGGCTATTAGTGAAGAGATAATAGGAACCAGGCGGTCTGATAAAAGCTGACCCCAAATTTTAAGTTCATTATTGAGGACTGATCTCGGCCTGTAGTTTTGTGGGGTAGGTAGTTTTGTGGGGTAGGTAGTTTTGTGGTAGAAGAGTCATATTTGCATACAGAATCTCCTCTGGGATTTGAATGTCTTGGAGAATACAGTTAAATAAACTAGAAAGTTTAAGGATTAGGAGTCCGGAAAAAATTTTGTAATATGAAGGTGTAGATCGGTCAGGGCCCCGGGGAAAATCTCTTGCTCTGAACATGGGGCATTCAGGCTTTCTAGCTGCCTCTCGGATAGGGTTGGAGGGGACAAAGAGTCCAGCCAGGGATCCTCCCCGGGTGAAGGGGATGACAATAGGGGCCTGGTAATAGGAAGTAAATGTAGCAAGGTCCCCGGCCTCCTTTGGTCTGATGAGAACCTCCTGGGCCAGAGATAGCCGACATGTTTCTGTATATGGTGGGTTGTATGGTATAGTGGGTGGAATGCAAGCTAGAGTTGCCAGACTGCTGGTTGGAAGCTAAACAGTGGAGACCTCGAGTGGAGAGTGAACAAGTCTTGCTTTTTGGCTGCTGGTCAGTCCTTGGTTGCATGTTTAGGTCCTTTATGAAACAGTTCCCACCTGCCTCCCCTCCCCTCCCCGTACTATACAGTTCCCTCCTGCCTCCCCTCCCCTCCCCGTACTATACAGTTCCCTCCTGCCTCCCCTCCCCGTACTATACAGTTCCCTCCTGCCTCCCCTCCCCTCCCCGTACTATACAGTTCCCACCTGCCTCCCCTTCCCGTACTATACAGTTCCCTCCTGCCTCCCCTCCCCGTACTATACAGTTCCCACCTGCCTCCCCTCCCCTCCCCGTACTATACAGTTCCCTCCTGCCTCCCCTTCCCGTACTATACAGTTCCCTCCTGCCTCCCCTCCCCTCCCCGTACTATACAGTTCCCACCTGCCTCCCCTCCCCGTACTATACAGTTCCCTCCTGCCTCCCCTCCCCTCCCCGTACTATACAGTTCCCTCCTGCCTCCCCTCCCCTCCCCGTACTATACAGTTCCCACCTGCCTCCCCTCCCCGTACTATACAGTTCCCTCCTGCCTCCCCTCCCCTCCCCGTACTATACAGTTCCCTCCTGCCTCCCCTCCCCTCCCCGTACTATACAGTTCCCTCCTGCCTCCCCTCCCCTCCCCGTACTATACAGTTCCCACCTGCCTCCCCTCCCCGTACTATACAGTTCCCTCCTGCCTCCCCTCCCCTCCCCGTACTATACAGTTCCCACCTGCCTCCCCTCCCCTCCCCGTACTATACAGTTCCCACCTGCCTCCCCTCCCCGTAATATACAGTTCCCTCCTGCCTCCCCTCCCCGTACTATACAGTTCCCACCTGCCTCCCCTCCCCGTAATATACAGTTCCCTCCTGCCTCCCCTCCCCGTACTATACAGTTCCCTCCTGCCTCCCCTCCCCGTACTATACAGTTCCCTCCTGCCTCCCCGTACTATACAGTTCCCTCCTGCCTCCCCTCCCCGTACTATACAGTTCCCTCCTGCCTCCCCTCCCCGTACTATACAGTTCCCACCTGCCTCCCCTCCCCGTAATATACAGTTCCCTCCTGCCTCCCCTCCCCGTAATATACAGTTCCCTCCTGCCTCCCCTCCCCGTACTATACAGTTCCCTCCTGCCTCCCCTCCCCGTAATATACAGTTCCCTCCTGCCTCCCCTCCCCGTACTATACAGTTCCTTCCTGCCTCCCCTCCCCGTACTATACAGTTCCCTCCTGCCTCCCCTCCCCGTACTATACAGTTCCCTCCTGCCTCCCCTCCCCGTACTATACAGTTCCCTCCTGCCTCCCCTCCCCGTACTATACAGTTCCCTCCTGCCTCCCCTCCCCGTACTATACAGTTCCCACCTGCCTCCCCTCCCCGTACTATACAGTTCCCTCCTGCCTCCCCTCCCCTCCCCGTACTATACAGTTCCCACCTGCCTCCCCTCCCCATACTATACAGTTCCCTCCTGCCTCCCCTCCCCTCCCCGTACTATACAGTTCCCTCCTGCCTCCCCTCCCCGTACTATACAGTTCCCACCTGCCTCCCCTCCCCGTACTATACAGTTCCCTCCTGCCTCCCCTCCCCTCCCCGTACTATACAGTTCCCTCCTGCCTCCCCTCCCCTCCCCGTACTATACAGTTCCCTCCTGCCTCCCCTCCCCGTACTATACAGTTCCCTCCTGCCTCCCCTCCCCGTACTATACAGTTCCCTCCTGCCTCCCCTCCCCGTACTATACAGTTCCCACCTGCCTCCCCTCCCCGTACTATACAGTTCCCTCCTGCCTCCCCTCCCCTCCCCGTACTATACAGTTCCCTCCTGCCTCCCCTCCCCGTACTATACAGTTCCCTCCTGCCTCCCCTCCCCGTACTATACAGTTCCCTCCTGCCTCCCCTCCCCGTACTATACAGTTCCCTCCTGCCTCCCCTCCCCGTAATATACAGTTCCCTCCTGCCTCCCCTCCCCGTACTATACAGTTCCCACCTGCCTCCCCTCCCCTCCCCGTACTATACAGTTCCCACCTGCCTCCCCTCCCCGTAATATACAGTTCCCTCCTGCCTCCCCTCCCCGTACTATACAGTTCCCACCTGCCTCCCCTCCCCGTAATATACAGTTCCCTCCTGCCTCCCCTCCCCGTACTATACTGTTCCCTCCTGCCTCCCCTCCCCGTACTATACAGTTCCCTCCTGCCTCCCCTCCCCGTACTATACAGTTCCCACCTGCCTCCCCTCCCCTCCCCGTACTATACAGTTCCCTCCTGCCTCCCCTCCCCGTACTATACAGTTCCCTCCTGCCTCCCCTCCCCGTACTATACAGTTCCCACCTGCCTCCCCTCCCCTCCCCGTACTATACAGTTCCCTCCTGCCTCCCCTCCCCTCCCCGTACTATACAGTTCCCACCTGCCTCCCCTCCCCTCCCCGTAATATACAGTTCCCTCTTAGGATCTCTTTAAGGACCCTGATAGAGTCTCCTCTCATCTTGCACCATGAAGCCTACGCCTCTCAACCGTCCACAGTGTGATCCCATATGGGGTGGATGGCAGCACAGGAGATTCGTTGGGATCCAAACCTATTATGATGTTCTTTGTTCAGGTTTCCCTATTCAATGTAGTTGTTCTACATAGTTGTTTATCTATAGTAGCCTTCTCCACTTCAATTGTTCCCTCGATCGCTGTTTATTCTTCAATTGATGTAACTTGTGATGTATGTTCTTGGGATCTCCCTATCGCTACTATTGTACTTTGCCTGCCGTACATACTATGCTTGTATGTTGTGCTGTTCAATAAACCTCTTTTTGGAAAACATATACAGTTCCCTCTGGTTTCCCCTGTACTATATTATTTCCTCCTGTGCCTCCTATACTTTTCTCTACTGGGCTCCTGTTCCCTCATGGCCCCCTATACAGTTCTCTCCTGCCCCCCCCCTGTACAGTTCCCTCCTAATCCCCTATACAGTTCCCTCCTGCCTCCCCTCCCCGTACTATACAGTTCCTCCTGGCCCCCCTATACAGTTCCCTCCTGCCTCCCCTCCCCGTACTATACAGTTCCCTCCTGCCTCCCCTCCCCGTACTATACAGTTCCCTCCTGGCCCCCCTATACAGTTCCCTCCTGGCCCCCCTATACAGTTCCCTCCTGCCTCCCCTCCCCGTACTATACAGTTCCTCCTGGCCCCCCTATACAGTTCCCTCCTGCCTCCCCTCCCCGTACTATACAGTTCCCTCCTGCCTCCCCTCCCCGTACTATACAGTTCCCTCCTGGCCCCCCTATACAGTTCCCTCCTGGCCCCCCTATACAGTTCCCTCCTGGCCCCCCTATACAGTTCCCTCCTGCCTCCCCTCCCCATACTATACAGTTCCCTCCTGCCTCCACTCCCCGTACTATACAGTTCCCTCCTGGCCCCCCTATACAGTTCCCTCCTGGCCCCCCTATACAGTTCCCTCCTGCCCCCCCTATACAGTTCCCTCCTGCCTCCCCTCCCCGTACTATACAGTTCCCTCCTGGCCCCCCTTTACAGTTCCCTCCTGGCCCCCCTATACAGTTCCCTCCTGCCTCCCCTCCCCGTACTATACAGTTCCCTCCTGCCTCCCCTCCTCATACTATACAGTTCCCTCCTGGCCCCCCTATACAGTTCCCTCCTGGCCCCCCTATACAGTTCCCTCCTGGCCCCCCTATACAGTTCCCTCCTGGCCCCCTATACAGTTCCCTCCAGCCTCCCCTCCCCGTACTATACAGTTCCCTCCTGGCCCCCCTATACAGTTCCCTCCTGGTCCTCCTATACAGTTCCCTCCTGCCTCCCCTCCCCGTACTATACAGTTCCCTCCTGCCTCCCCTCCTCATACTATACAGTTCCCTCCTGGCCCCCCTATACAGTTCCCTCCTGGCCCCCCTATACAGTTCCCTCCTGGCCCCCCTATACATTTCCCTCCTGGCCCCCCTATACAGTTCCCTCCTGGCCCCCTATACAGTTCCCTCCTGCCTCCCTCCCCGTACTATACAGTTCCCTCCTGGTCCCCCTATACAGTTCCCTCCTGCCTCCCCTCCCCGTACTATACAGTTCCCTCCTGGCCCCCCTATACAGTTCCCTCCTGGTCCCCCTATACAGTTCCCTCCTGCCTCCCCTCCCCGTACTATACAGTTCCCTCTGGGTTCCCCTGTACTATATTATTTCCTCCTGTGCCTCCTATACTTTTCTCTACTGCCCCCTGTACAGTTCCCTCCTAACCCCCCTATACTGTTCTCTCCTGGTCCCCCTGTACAGTTCCCTCCTGGTCCCCCTGTACAGTTCCCTCCTGGTCCCCCTGTACTGTACTCTCATGTACTGTTCCCTCCTGACCCCCTTATACTGTTCTTTTCTGGCCCCCCTATACTGTTCTCTCCTGGTCCCCCTATACAGTTCCCTCCTGGTCCCCCTGTACTGTACTCTCATATACTGTTCCCTCCTGGCCCCCCGTACTATTCCCTCCTGCCCCCTATATGGTTCCCTCCTGGCCCCCTATACTATACAGTTACCTCCTGCCCCCCTGTACTGTGCTCTCCTGCCCCCCTGTACTGTGCTCTCCTGCCCCCCTGTACTGTACTCTCCTGCCCCCCTGTACTGTGCTCTCCTGCCCCCCTGTACTGTGCTCTCCTGCCCCCCTGTACTGTACTCTCCTGGCCCTTTTGTCATGTACTGTGTTCTCCTGCCCCCCTGTACTGTACTCTCCTGGCCCTTTTGTCATGTACTGTGTTCTCCTGCCCCCCTGTCCTGTGCCATGCTCTCCTGCTCCCCCCCCCTGTCCTGTACTGTGCCTCCCCAACTGTACTGTTCTCTCCTGGCCCCTTTGTCCTCTACTGTTCTCTCCTGCCCCCCCCCCCGTCCTGTGCCATGCTCTCCTGCCCCCCCGTCCTGTGCTGTGCTCTCCTGCCCCCCTGTCCTGTGCCATGCTCTACTGCCCCCCATCCTGTGCTCTCCTGCTCCCCCCCTGTCCTGTGCCTCCCCAACTGTACTGTTCTCTCCTGCCCTACCTGTTATGTGCGGTATATGTCAGAGCTATATAAATGTATAATAATAATAATAGTAGTGTGTGACTGTGTGGGGGAGGGGACATTAGAGTGTAAGCTCCTCTGTGCAGAGACTGATGTGACTGTGGGGAGGGGAAATTAGAGTGTAAGCTCCTCTGTACAGAGACTGATGTGACTGGGGGGGGGACGACATTAGAGTGTAAGCTCCTCTGTGCAGAGACTGATGTGACTGTGGGGGGGGGGGACATTAGAGTGTAAGCTCCTCTGTACAGAGACAGATGTGACTGTGGGGGAGGGGACATTAGAGTGTAAGCTCCTCTGTACAGAGACTGATGTGACTGTGGGGGGGAGGGGACATTAGAGTGTAAGCTCCTCTGTACAGAGACTGATGTGACTGTGGGGGGGGAGGGGACATTAGAGTGTAAGCTCCTCTGTACAGAGACTGATGTGACTGTGGGAGGAGGGGACATTAGAGTGTAAGCTCCTCTGTACAGAGACTGATGTGACTGTGGAGGGGGAGGGGACATTAGAGTGTAAGCTCCTCTGTACAGAGACTGATGTGACTGTGGGGGGGGGGAGGGGACATTAGAGTGTAAGCTCCTCTGTACAGAGACTGATGTGACTGTGGGGGGGGGGGACATTAGAGTGTAAGCTCCTCTGTACAGAGACTGATGTGACTGTGGGGGGGAGGGGACATTAGAGTGTAAGCTCCTCTGTACAGAGACTGATGTGACTGTGGGGGGGAGGGGACATTAGAGTGTAAGCTCCTCTGTACAGAGACTGATGTGACTGTGGGGGGGAGGGGACATTAGAGTGTAAGCTCCTCTGTACAGAGACTGATGTGACTGTGGGGGGAGGGGACATTAGAGTGTAAGCTCCTCTGTACAGAGACTGATGTAACTGTGGGGGGAGGGGACATTAGGGTGTAAGCTCCTCTGTACAGAGACTGATGTGACTGTGGGGGGGGGGGGACATTAGAGTGTAAGCTCCTCTGTACAGAGACTGATGTGACTGTGGGGGGGGAGGGGACATTAGAGTGTAAGCTCCTCTGTACAGAGACTGATGTGACTGTGGGGGGGGAGGGGACATTAGAGTGTAAGCTCCTCTGTACAGAGACTGATGTGACTGTGGGGGGGGAGGGGACATTAGAGTGTAAGCTCCTCTGTACATAGACTGATGCGACTGTGGGGGAGGGGACATTAGAGTGTAAGCTCCTCTGTACAGAGACGGATGCGACTGGGGGAGGGGACATTAGAGTGTAAGCTCCTCTGTACAGAGACGGATGTGACTGTGGGGGGGGGACATTAGAGTGTAAGCTCCTCTGTACAGAGACTGATGTGACTGTGGGGGAGGAGGGGACATTAGAGTGTAAGCTCCTCTGTACATAGACTGATGCGACTGTGGGGGAGGGGACATTAGAGTGTAAGCTCCTCTGTACAGAGACGGATGCGACTGGGGGAGGGGACATTAGAGTGTAAGCTCCTCTGTACAGAGACGGATGTGACTGTGGGGGGGGGACATTAGAGTGTAAGCTCCTCTGTACAGAGACTGATGTGACTGGCTCAGCGTCCGGCACCGCGGTGAATGTCAGAACTCTATGAACGTGTTTCTGTCCCGGTAGAAGGTCTTACTTACACGACGGCTCTTCAATGTCTTCCCATAGACAGAGGTATCCAGATAGATGGTGAGCTCTTGGGGTTGAGGCGATACACTGAGCGATGTAGTATTGTGTCTCAGTAGTGACCCCGGGGTGGGAGGTCGCTGATCTCGACCAGAATGACCAATAAACAAACTCCACGCAACTCATTCCCATCATAATTGGAACCTTATCAGATGTTGGGGCGACGCGGAGCCGAGACATAGAATGAGGAGAGTCTATTATATGGACATTTATCATTGTCAGGAGCCGCAGAACTCCATCCCCATTGTTTGTGTAGAACAAAGTGTTCCGCTCCGTCTCTCCTCTCCTCAGGTGTCTCTGCGATTATTGAATTCAATCGATGTGCCGCACTTCTCTTTACACTCTGTGTTATCCATGAAGAATACCAAATCAATGAATGAAATGACTCCACAATTCATATATAACACAGCGGTGATCGTCCAATGATAAGACAAGGTGAAGACCCCAGGTATAAAAGGGAAGAGAATAACCCAAGACCCCAGGTATAAAAGGGAAGAGAATGACCTCTGACTCCAGGTATAAAAGGGAAGAGAATGACCCAAGACCCCAGGTATGAAGGGGAAGAGAATAAACCAAGACCCCAGGTATAAAAGAGAACAGAATAAACCAAGACCCCAGGTATAAAATGGAAGAGAATAAACCAAGACCCCAGGTATAAAATGGAAGAGAATAAACCAAGACCCCAGGTATAAAAGGGGAGAGAATGACCTATGACCCAAGGTATCAAGGGGAAGAGAATGACCTATGATCCCAGGTATAAAAGGGAAGAGAATAAACCAAGACCCCAGGTATAAAAGGGGAGAGAATGACCTATGACCCAAGGTATCAAGGGGAAGAGAATGACCTATGATCCCAGGTATAAAAGGGAAGAGAATAAACCAAGACCCCAGGTATAAAAGGGGAGAGAATGACCTATGACCCCAGGTATGAAGGGGAAGAGAATGACCTCTGACTCCAGGTATAAAAGGGAAGAGAATGACCCATGACCCCAGGTATAAAAGGAAAGAGAATGACCCATGACCCCAGGTATAAAAGGGAAGAGAATGACCTCTGACTCCAGGTATAAAAGGGAAGAGAATGACCCATGACCCCAGGTATGAAGGGGAAGAGAATAAACCAAGACCCCAGGTATAAAAGGGAAGAGAATGACCCAAGACCCCAAGTATAAAAGAGAACAGAATAAACCAAGACCCCAGGTATAAAAGGGGAGAGAATGACCTATGACCCAAGGTATCAAGGGGAAGAGAATGACCTATGATCCCAGGTATAAAAGGGAAGAGAATAAACCAAGACCCCAGGTATAAAAGGGAAGAGAACAGCCTATGACCCCAGTTATAAAAGGGTAGAGAATGACCTCTGACTCCAGGTATAAAAGGGAAGAGAATGACCCATGACCCCAGGTATGAAGGGGAAGAGAATAAACCAAGACCCCAGGTATAAAAGGGAAGAGAATGATCTCTGACTCTAGGTATAAAAGGGAAGAGAATGACCCATGACCCCAGGTATAAAAGGGAAGAGAATGACCTCTGACTCCAGGTATAAAAGGGAAGAGAATGATCCATGACCCCAGGTATGAAGGGGAAGAGAATAAACCAAGACCCCAAGTATAAAAGGGGAGAGAACGACCTATGACCCAAGGTATCAAGGGGAAGAGAATGACCTATGATCCCAGGTATAAAAGGGAAGAGAATGACCCATGACCCCAGGTATAAAAGGGAAGAGAATGACCCATGACCCCAGGTATAAAAGGGAAGAGAATGACCTATGACCCAAGGTATAC